>NC_041390.1:243090309-243112786 GCF_002162155.2 Triticum dicoccoides | reverse complement strand
GAGTGTTGATCCGAAATGGGCAGCCTGCGGGGCCACCTTGGGGCAACTCGAGGGTTGGTTTTACTCGTAGCTTGACCTATCCGGTGTACCCTGAGAACGAGATACGTGCGACTCCTATCGGGATTTGTCGGCACATCGGGCGGCTTTGCTGGTCTTGTTTTACCATTGTCGAAATGTCTTGTAACCGGGATTCCGAGTCTGATCGGGTCGTCCTGGGAGAAGGAATATCCTTCATTGACCATGAGAGCTTGTGATGGGCTAAGTTGGGACACCCCTGCAGGGTTTTGAACTTTCGAAAGTCGTGCCTGCGGTTATGGGCAGATGGGAATTTGTTAATATCTGGTTGTAGAGAACTTGACACTTAACTTAATTAAAATGAATCAACAGCGTGTGTAGCCGTGATGGTCTCTTTTCGGCAGAGTCCGGGAAGGGAACACAGTCTCGTGTTATGATTAATCGTAAGTAGTTTTCAGGATCACTTCTTGATCATTATAGCTTCTCGACCGTGCTTTGCTTCCCTTCTCGCTCTCATTTGCGTAACTTAGCCACCATATATGCTAGTGCTTGCTGCAGCTCCACCTCACTACCTTTTCCTACCCCCTTAAGCTTAAATAGTCTTGATCACGAGGGTGTGAGATTTCTGAGTCCCCGTGACTCACAGATTACTTCCAAAACCAGATGTAGGTGCCGATGATGCTAGTGCAGGTGACGCAACTGAGCTCAAGTGGGAGCTCGATGAAGATCGTGTTCGTTGTGTTGTTTCGTTTCCTTTTGATCGGTAGTGGAGCCCGGTTGGGGCGATCGGGGATCTAGCATTTGGGGTTGTCTTTCTTTATTTTGGTTCTGTAGTCTGACCTTGATTGTATTCTGGATGATGTATGTTTAACTTGTATTGTGTGAGGTGGCGATTGTAAGCCAACTCTTTATCCCTCTCTTATTCAGTACATGGGATGTGTACAGATTACCCCTCTTGCGACGTGCCTACTATACGGTTATGCCTCTAAGTCGTGCTCCGACACGTGGGAGATATAGCTGCATCGTGGGTGTTACACCAACCTCTATTGGATTTCTGCAAGTGCCCCTGGAAATTATTTAGTGGTCCAGCATCATTTGAAATTGGCCTTTTCAATTTCTAAAAATGGCTATACAACTCCTTTTGCCCCCATACTTTTTTGTTCCATCGCATTATATTGTGTTAGAATTATGTGCCAAGTTTTGTTCAAAACAAAACTCATTTATTACTAAAAGGAAATGCAAAACGAAGAGGTTTAAAGAAATGCATTGAAAGAAAATTGGCAATGTACCTCTAGGCTCTAAGTCCACAGTGCACATCCCAGCCCACCTATCCCTCTTCTCCTTCCTACTGCTCACAGGGAGCTCGGTGGCCTCACTTGTCGTGTCCACGCCGCGGATCCTCCATGCGGCGGCCATCCGGATCTCCCTGGCATCTACAAGACCCCCCCTTGATCCTGGACGAACCCTAGCTGCCTTATCCCCTCTCTCTCGGTCGCCCCCTTCTCCACAGCATGCACCCGCCGCCGCCGTCACCATTCCCACGCTCTTCGTCGTCCCGCGCCGCTAGCTGATGTCCGGGATGGATCACCGTCGTCCTCTACGTCGCCTACACGTAACCGTTCGAGCTCGGAGGCGTGAAATTGCCGCCATCGACCGCGTCATCTTCTTCACCTACGGCCACCGAGGCCTCCACCGTCGATCCCCATTGTCGCTGCCTCACCATCTCCCTAGAGCCCTCTAAGTGCATCTACTGGCTCACTGTGAGCTCCTCTCCATGTTTCCCCACCTTTTCCCCTCGATTTCGTCGTAGTTTGGCCGTGCCCACCAGGGCCCATGCCTGTCCCGCTTATGTACTACGCCGCCTGAACTCCGGTGCGCACAGCCACGCTCCTGCCCGCGTGTGGCCGCCCTCCTACGCGCTCGTCTACCTGCTGCTCTTGATCTATTGTCGCGCCGCTACACACCGCAGCCGCCGCATGTGCCCCCGTCGTCTCGTACTCCTCGCCGTAGCTCATTGGCCCCGGCACTGCCGCTTGCCCTCCCACCTCTGCCTTCACCGCGCGGCCCCTCCCCGGCCCCACACCTGCTTCTTCCGCTGCCTGTTGTTGCCGCTGCTGCAGCGGCTGTGCCCCGCCGAGCCCGCAGCAACTGCTGCTGTTGCTGCCGCTTTCCCCGCCTACCCACACGCCGATGCTGCCCCTTCGCCGGTTCGCCACACCGCGCCAAGTCCGCATGCCCGCTGGCCGCTGTCATGGCTCTAGCCGCCCGCCCTCACGTCATCGCCGCTGCTGCCGCGCTCCACGCCTTGCCCCCGCGCCCCTCCCGCTTGCGAGCTGCTGCTCATCGCCAGGCGCACCTGTGACGCGCTGCTGCCGCCGCCGCGCTCCACCCACGCCGCTGCTATGCGCTGCTGCTGCACCGCCGACCACCGCCTGGCCGCGCACCCGCCTCCGTTCGCTGGCGCGGTCGCTGCCCTGTCGCGCTTGCTCGCCGCTGTGCTCCGGCCGCGACCCGCTCTTCCCCCTCCGCTCGCTGGCCGGCCTCCTCGCCGCGGCCGACGCCCTCCCCTAGTCGTGCCGTGGCCATGGCCCCGCCTCTGCCCTCCGTCGTCTCTGTGCGGGTGCGCGGGCGCCCCATCCGATAACACCCGCACCCGCTAAAGGCCTATGGGCCACTAACAGCTGGGCCCGGCCCCCTGTTAAAAAAAGATATTTAAAAATAAAAAAAATAAAAAAGCAATTAATTAATAAATTAACTAAATAATTAGGTAATTAATTATCTTAATTAACCTTGCTTAATTAGCCTAATGAACTAGTTTAGTTAATTTAAATATGTTAATTAGTTAGGTCAATGACAGACGGGCCCCACTGCCCTGTTTGACCAGTCAACGGTCTGTGTTGACCGCCGACGTCATGATGATGTCATGCTAGTGCAATAACTCTGTTTTAGATTTAATAATAAATTCAGAAATTGTTTAAATCTTTGATAAATCACAGAAAATAATCCGTAGCTCGGATGAAAATGTTTTCTACATGAAAGTTGCTCAGAAAAATTCAAAGAATCCGATTACGCGGTCCGTTCATCTGTCATATGCCCCTAGCATGCTGAACAAGGAACTTTCCCCCTCTTTTCCTCCGTACGGAATCCGCCTAACGCCGGGAATTCATCCACGGATGTTTATTCCCTTCGTCTACAACGTGTAGTACAATGTTAGGTCGACCCTAGTTCTGCTTATCATCTTGTCATGCTTAGTGGTACCTTCGTTTGCCCTATATTTACTGTTTCTCCCCCCTCTTCTCTCTGGTAGATCCCGAGACTGATGATGCCCCCGTGATCGACTACATCACCGACGACTCTTCTTCCTTTGCAGCAGAGCTTCCAAGCAAGCGCCCCCTTTGATCATCCCGATATCACCCATTCCACTCTCTCATGCTTGCATTAGATTTTGCTACTGTTATTTTTTGCTCCTATTCTGATGCATAGCCTGCTTTTGTAACCTACTTATTGTTACCTTACCTGCTTATCCTAAACTGCTTAGTATAGGTTGGTTAGTGATCCATCAGTGACCCCCACCTTGTCCTTGTTGCCCCTGCTTCATCATCGAAGACCCGATCAATGTGATCGACGACCAGAGCCTGACACCTCACATCACATCATGCCCCTTTTGCTGCTCGACTCTGCCAAGTTACCATCGAGTGCCGAGGGTGGAACCTCCTACATCACTCCTGGTGAGATCTTTGTAGTGTAGCTATTCGGTAGAGGTCATCGAGGGTGATTCCCTCCTTAACCACTTCGGATATGAATCTTCGTGCAACCCCTCAAGTGTGAACCTCGAGGGTGGTTCCTCTTACATTCACCTTGATGATTACATCAAGTGGAATCCACTGAGGGTGGTTCCTCAGGGTTCCCCTTGGTGTTAGACACACAGTTACTATGGTTAATATGACTATACATTGAACCATGTTACTAAAGACGGGTCGGCCCCGACGGGTACCCGCGCGAGCTTATATGCGAGTGATGTGGAGTCGGGTTAACCTGGAAGGTGCCCGCGAGATAACTACGAGGCATGGCCGAGCATTCTTAGCCCTTGCCGCAAGTCCTCGAGATGGGGCGACGGGGTCACATCTTTCATGAGTCTCTGCTTGTTACCACGTGCTCCTAATCCACTACGATTTGGATATTTGATCCGAGGGGCCTCTGGCCTGATAGCACTAACCATCACATAGGCATTGTATGGGCGTTCTGCGTCGTATGCATCAGCCGAAGCTTATTAGACATCAGCGACTGAGTGGCGCGCGCCGGGTTGGACTGGTAAGCTCCTGCCTTTTTAAGGAGGTAGCTAGGTCTGCTCACCGGCCGCCCACGCAACGTGCAGGAGTATCCGGGGCGATGGTGTCACATCCCTAGCTTCTGGTGTTGCCTAGTGTTTGCATTTTTCTTGCATCATGTTTAAATTTTCTAAAAGTTGAATTGGGGAAAATGGAAAGCCTCAGAAGTCTTTTATACAAATGATTAAAACTAAAAAATTGTTTCAATTAAACCCAAGAAAATGTTCCTGTCAAGCTATAAAAATATTGTCAAGAGGTAAAACTCAAACCAATATTTTTGGAGTCTCAGAAATATTTATTTTGGGCATTTGGAATTAATTCAATGACTATTTGAATTGGATTTATATTTATTATATGTATAAATATATGTTCAATAATTCTGAAAAATGTTGTGTGGCTTTGTATAAGTCCACTTAGTTGACACAATTATTTTTATGAAGTTTAAAATTGGTTTAGTATTTTACTAAATCAGGAACAAATGTCAGAAAAATAGAAAACAAAAACAAAAAAAAGGAAGCAGAGACTTACCTGAGGCCCACTTACCTGGTGGCCCAGCAGTTTCGGCCTAGCCCACCCCCGCTGCCCCCTGTCATCTTCCTCCTTGGACAGAAGGACAGGGGCGCGTGCTCGACGCCCGTCAGCACGCGCATGGCCACCTCCTGCTTGCCACTTTGCCCTGGCCCTCCCTGGTGAAGCCACGCCACCCCCTCGACCCTCTCTGGCTCTCCCAGCGCCTCTTCTCTCCTCTGGCTCCTCTCCACCTCGCGCCCGAGTGCACCGCAGTGCGCCGCCGAGCACCACCGCAGCCACTGCCGCTCCCTTGACCTCTCGAGCTTACCAAGAGCTCCGCCGCTTCATCCTCGACCTCCACACCGAGCCACGCGACGTCGGACGCCCCACAATGCCGCCATTGCCCTCATCTTCAACCTCGGGCACCGGAGTTCGCCACCGTCGATTCGACACCTCCGAGCCGTCCTCGACCGCGCTAAGCATCCCTACAGCCTCTATGTGAGCTCCTACGCCGTTTCCCTCTTACCTCGACGCCGTTCGCGACCTGTAGCCGTTGATTCCGCGCTGACCGAAACGCCCCGCCGCACGAGCTCGACACCGGTGTCACTTCGGTGCCCATTTGGTCATTCGTCGGTGTGCAACGCGTTTGCAACCTTGCCTAGTGCATCCCTAGCCCACTGATTCCCTCGACTGCGAGCCGCAGCAGCAAAACTCACGAACGCCGAACTCCGGCCGCCGCCTCGCTCGCCACCGCCGACGCCATAGCTCACCCCAGCTCCTCTCACCCGCTCCTCTGGATGCGTGCGTACTCAAGGAACCCGTAGAAACAAACGGCGAGGCAAATGGTTGCCCGTAGCTCGATTCCGATGAGTGTCCGTCGTCGGATGTGCTCGCCGGGGTCCAACTCCGGTGAGGTGACGTGGCGTCATTAGCCTGAGGCTAATTACCGCGTTAACCTCGCCCTGTGTCACTGACAGGCAGGCCCCACCACTCTAACTAACCGCGGGGTAACCCCTGTTTACTTTTAACCTAACCACTATGGGCCCACGTGTCAGCTTTGACCAAGCTGACGTGGATGTTGACTGGGCCCACATGTTTGTGACCCTAACCAGCCCTAAGACACTGACTATTGGGTCCCAGCCGTCAGGTTTGACTTGGGCGGCGTGTGTTGACCTGCTGACATCAACATGACATAATGCTGACATAGTAATACATTTTTTGGATTTATTAATAATTTAGAAATTCCAGAAAATGCCCAAAACTTCTAAAAATCATAGAAATTCAACTGTAACTCCAAATGAAATAAATTATATATGAAAAATTATCAGAAAAATTCAAGGAATCCATCTGTGCCATTTTCATGCATGTTAGAACAACTTAAGGCCACTGTTAGGACAAATCCAATAAAGGGCTTTTAAATAATCATATATGGAGTTGGAATTTGAATCTTGTATTCAAACCAACTTCATTTAATTGTGTTGCTAGTTTCATTAGCTCAATCAACAACATATTGCCATGTCATTATCATGCAGCATGTTGTGCATTGCATTGATTGTGTTCCTTCTCTGTTGCCGGTGGTTGTCCCCTCTTGATAGACGTTGTACCGACGCTGTGATCGTTGACACTGATGAAGACCCAATGATATCTTCAGAAGTGTCAGGCAAGCAAAACCCCCTTTTTCATTTCGATACAATCCCACTCTCTCACTCCTGCTCTCTTTTACTGCATTAGGACAACATGTTTCCTCTGTTACTTGCTGCGGTAGTTGAACCCCTTATCCTCTGCATGACCTGTCATTGCCACAGTAAATAGATGAAACCCACTAGCATGAGTAGGAGTTGTTTGAGACCTGATGTGCCTACTCATTCATGCTTGTTTGTCATGCCTGCTACTGCTTAGAGTTGAGTCAGGTCTGATTCATCGGGGATGAATCGGAGGTGTGTAAACATGTCCTACTGTTGAGAGCTAAGTGTGTGAACACGATTTGGTAAAGGTAGCGGTGAGAGGCCATGTAGGAGTACATGGTTGGTTATCTCATTGAAGTCGTCCTTAGGATCTGAGTTTTGTGTTTGTGATCCATGAAACAGTTACTACCATGCATTGGGCCCGAAACCAATTGACCCTCTCGGCTTCTTGATCACCCTTGTCCTCTGTCCAGGAGTTGCAACTAGTTTCTGATGTTTATAGGATATGTGTTGGCGGCCGTGCATAGCGCTGACCCTAGGGGTGGGCTATGATGCGGTAGATACACCGTGGCACGGTGTACCAGGCACCCGTTTGGTGTCCCGGGAACCCTGTTCACATTGTTCGGGGCCGTATGTGGAAACCTCGGCCGGACTCCCTGCGGATGGAACCTGGATAGGCGATAAACCTGGACTAGAGACTTGAGTGTTTAGGTAGGCCGTGCCCGACACCCTCGTTGGGCTTCCGCTTGAAGGTTGCCGAGTACATGTCGTGTAAACGGCGGTAAGTGGTGAGAGCGTGTGTGAAGAAGTACACCCTGCAGGGTTAACATCATCTATTCGAATAGACGTGTCCACGGTAATGGACTTTTGGGTTGCCTATAACAGTTCATAGACAAGTGAAAGTGGATACTCTAAAACTCGCAAGATAAGTGTGAGTGCTATGGATGGCGTTCTCGTAGGGAGACGGGAGCGGATCCATAGTGGTGTATTGATATGGTGAATATGTGGACTCGTGTGCCCCACCTCAAAAGTGTTACTTGAAGTCGTAGTTTAAGATAGCCACCGAGTCAAAGCTAGCTTGCTGCAGTGAAGATAGCCACCGAGTCAAAGCTAGCTTGCTGCAGTTAAACTCCACCCCCCCCCCCTTTGTTGATACCGATGCATATGTAGCTAGTTATGATGTAAGTCTTGTTGAGTACTTTTGTACTCACATTTGCTTAATTTATGTTTTGCAGAGAGACTCCAGTCTCGCTAGTAGTTTTGCGTGGACTTCGACGTTAGCTTGATACCTCAGCTACGATCTTGTGCCCTCGGCAGGATCTGGTAGATAGTCAGGCTTCTTAGCCTTTTTCATTTGTACATGTCTGTACTCAGACATGTTAAGCTTCCGCTTGTGCCTTGATTTGTATGCTATGTTTGTTGGGTCATGAGACCCATGTTTGTAATTTCTCGCTCCTCGGAGTCTAATGAATAAATACTTAAGTCGTAGAGTTATGTTGTGATGCCATGTTGTATTTACACATATCGAGCATATTGTGTGTATGATTGAAATGCTTGGTATGTGTGGGATCCGACAATCTAGTTGTTTATCCTTGGCAGCCTCTCTTATGGGGAAATGTAGTCTAGTGCTTCCATGAGCCATAGTAGTCCGCTACAGCCCGGTTCACCGGAGTTCTGCTAGTCCAGCACTACTGCTCAGGACACTTGACTGGCCGGCATGTGTTTCACTTCGTTCCTGTGTCTGTCCCTTCGGGGAAATGTCACGCGGTGACATCCGGAGTCCTGCCTTGCCTGCTACAGCCCGGGTTCCCGGAGTCCTGTTAGCCCAGTGCTACAGCCCGGATTCACACACTGCTGACCGACATGCTCGATGTGATTCATGTATGCCTGTCCCCATAGGTTAGTGCCGCTTTGGGTTCACGACTAGCCATGTCGGCCCGGGTTCTCTATCATATGGATGCTAGCGACACTATCATATACGTGAGCCAAAAGGCGCATATGGTCCCGGGCCATGGTAAGGCGACACCCGTGGGAATACCGTGCGTGAGGCCGCAAAGTGATATGAGGTGTTACCGGCTAGATCGATGTGACTTGGAATCGGGGTCCTGACAGCATTGGTATCAGAGCTTGACTGCCTGTAGGATTACCAAGCCAAACTGGTCAAAGTCGAGTCTAGAAATGCTTTAGCTATGTAAGGGAATTGATTGTGGCGGGGAACGTAAGGCTCATTTTACTCCTTTACCTTATGTCCTTCTGATCTGAGTCAACCTCTTCTTTTCTACGGGGATTAAGAACTAGGCCTTCTCATGTATCTATCAGGATGACGTGTCACTAAACCGTAGTTGCCTAGGATTGTTGAGTTTAAGCCCGAGTTCGGTTCCTACTACTTCCATGTGTTCTTAGGTGATCTCAGAACATTGATATTGTGATGTTGAGTGGTTATGCCACCATTTTGCAGGATGTCTCAAATCTTTTTAAGCATTTACAGCCGTTATGTTGTCCGAGTCATCCCAGGTCTCTAAATAATCTGATGCATTTGCAAATCCCTTCTTCCCGTTTCCGATGTCCTTTTGGGCCAAATTAAGCACACTAACGGTCTGTTGAGGTACTCTACTACCTTGACATATATGTTGGAGCTATTATTATGACCCTAGGTGTTTTAGGGAGTCACCTAGTAATCTAGCCATGTTTTGTGTTCCCAGTGTGATGATTCTGGCCACCATTCTTGAAAGCATACCGTGATGCCATTTAGTAGTAGGTATTCTATTCCTGGGTTCTTGAACCCGAGATTCACCCTACTTACCTCATGTTGATAGTGTTGCTAGTTCCTTTAGGATATTAGTAACCTTTGCGATAGTCCTCGAGGTCCGTGGTATTTCCTTCTTCCAAATACTATGAACCACTTATGGCAGAAGTTTGTTGTATCAAAAGATCACAACTAGAGTGCTCTTAATGAGTTCTCCATTCTACATTGTGAATCTGCCAGTCCTACTTATCTGCATGGGTTGTCCGGAAGAAATGTTGAGCTTTGCTCGACATACTAATCTATGCATCCACAACTCAGAAAATTATATGTTCCTCGAGTTGTTCCTCTTCAGTTGTATTCTGACCATCTTCTATCAGTTGATAATCAAGAATAGATGTGCATTCATGTTATCGATGCCTATTATTCTTGTGGTCCATCAAGCCATTCTATTCCAGAATGACTAGGAGAAACAAACTCCAGTACCTCATCCATATCTGGGATTGGGTCAAAGTAGTTGTGTTCTGCAGATCAAATGCCAATCCAGCTTTTGCTCTGTTCTACCCTGGAGTATTACCCTCTTTATGTCAGGATTGTCATGAGAATTGCACCCTCTCTCATGAATTCTTGACGCAGTGATACTTCTTACCATCATTCTTCATTCCTCGGTCCCGTGTTGTCACAACCGGAATGCCGGCAAGTGAACCATGATGTGTGAAATCAATACTCCTAGCAACTAGTTGCTAGGTAGCTAATGGACAATAATTTCTTTCTTAGCGTGTTGGTTATTGAATCATCATCCTAAGATTGATCGTGCTACCTAGTCCATTTTCCCTGGTGCACTCTTTGATCAATGAGTTAGGATTGTGTCAGCCCCTCGCTCTCTTGATCATATCGTCTTACTCTGAAAAGCAAGATTGTTCCCGAGCTTAGAAACATATCGGTGGTTCGTGATTTTCTGATTATTTCCTTGGAAGTATCACCAGGTTGCCCCCTGACTGTTATGTTGAGCTCATGATCAAGTTGGTTTCTTGTAAACCACCCCTTCTCCAAGAATCTGTGTTGGATACCCTGAGCTAGTTGGTTAAGCTGAACAACAACTTGGAGAGTTGGAAGATGAAAGCTTGTCCGGCTTAGTTCATTCCAAAGGGATATCCTTGTGTGTGTGTGTTGAAGAAAGATGATATTTTCATCGATTGTTCCTCGGGATCGGTTGTTGAATCTATCGTCTTGTCCAAACCTTGATTTGAATGTGGGCTATCGTCAAGTCAAATGAGAACCAACAATGTTCATAATGTTGTCTTACTCGTGGTTGTTTCCTCGAGCATACACCGTTATATCTTTTGGGTCTGACCAATGCTATCACCGTGTTCACTTAATTGTGGAATTCCATCTATATGGAAGCCTGGATGGTTGTTTGTTGAGCCCATTAACAACATTATCATCTTGTCCATGATTCATGTTGAACATCTAAGTTAGCGTTGGAAACTTTGAAAGCATTTATTCATGGTAGCTCATGAAGCATATGTTGGATGAAAGAAGTGACTACCTCTGATTCACGTGCATTTGGTGAAAGTTGCCGCCGTGGATTCAAGAAAGCTTGTTCCGCTTCCTTGGAATCATCCCAAGTTAGTCATGCATGTGCGAAGTATTCTATGGTTTGATAGGCTCGCTACCTCCAGTCCATATGTGTCCCTAGCACACCAAGCCACTTACTGATTTGTTCTAGGAGAAGGAGTTAAGTGCTAATCCATGGTAATGCACACAACTTCGATATCCTCGATGATGGTTCCCAACCTGAACTCGGTAGTGTTTTATCATCAGACTACTATGTGGTCATGCTTGTCTGGGACAGCATGTTCACATGTGTTTAGCAGAACCAGCTCATGTTTTGGAGCTTACTACCGTAGTTCATTTCCCCGAGAGTCTCGCAACATCATTTCGTTGATTTGTGTTGCAAACTTTCATTTTTATTTCTAGACTTGATGAGTCTGGAATATCCTGACACCAACCAGATCTGAATCTCAGACAGATATGATGGTTGGAACACACTCCAAGAACTATAATATTGGTCTCTCTGTAACCGGTAAAGTGGATGTCGTGGCCAATACACTCAGCCGTAAGACCTATTATTGTAGTATCTTGATTGAGGAAGTTGGCCACCTCCCCGTAAGGATTTCGTAGGATTTACTCCAGAAGTTGTTCCTTATGGATCTATTGTATTCCGAAGTCCGACCACTACTTGATGGCTATGCTGATGCTTTAAAGCATGACCGTGGTAACCAGTACATCAAGGAGAACATTAGAAGCGGAGTGCTAAATGTATCTTGGTCGATCATCCAGATTTCATTCCCTTCGCCTCGTTAAGGTGAAATATGATAAAGGGTTGTCTTTCTATGCATCTGCATTGTCCATCACTATTCGTCAAGGTAGTAAGATGTGTTGCCAAGATCCTCGACTCGGATGTTGGTAGAAACTTGATGAATATGGAAATGCTCAAGTTCTTGAGAGCACGCGCAAGCAAAATCATCCCTTGCATTGTCTTCAACAAGGTAGTTCACACCATCCATTCTAGCCCGAGTGTGTCGCTCTCCCGAACTCCGTAAAACGATCGCTCGTAAATTACCTTAGGCTGGTATAGAGAGTTCCAATGATCTCTGTATCAAAAGTAATTCTTTTTGCCACTTAAGGGATAATTCCACGAGTCACCTTCCTTGAGGTATCACGTTACGAAATCATGGCAATTATCTCCTTGCTACTTGAAATTCATGCTCCATCTTAGTCAAGTGTGGAATTGTAACCTGCCAAATTGAAACCTCGTCATTTGTTTCTTTCCTCCCCTCTCGATGTGTGTGCTATGTCTCAACACAAGAGATGTTCTTACGTCTCATTCCGTGAGCTGATCTTGAGTGCTCGATCTTCGAGGAGGTCGATTCCTGTAGGGTTTTCCTTTCTTTCTGTCGTCGTCATGTTGGATGGACTTCTCGGAGCAAGACAACGAGACAAAGATGGTGATTGAATCAATGCCTTTATGAAGTGCAACCTGGATCGTGAAGATTATGTTAGTTTGTGTTCCCCCTTCATCATACCCTACACTTGAATCTCGGGGCGAGATTCTTGTTTAGTAGGGGTGAGCTGTCACATCCCTAGCTTCTGGTGTTGCCTAGTGTTTGCATTTTTCTTGCATCATGTTTAAATTTTCTAAAAGTTGAATTGGGGAAAATGGAAAGCCTCAGAAGTCTTTTGTACAAATGATTAAAACTAAAAAATTGTTTCAATTAAACCCAAGAAAATGTTCCTGTCAAGCTATAAAAATATTGTCAAGAGGTAAAACTCAAACCAATATTTTTGGAGTCTCAGAAATATTTATTTTGGGCATTTGGAATTAATTCAATAACTATTTGAATTGGATTTATATTTATTATATGTGTAAATATATGTTCAATAATTCTGAAAATTGTTGTGTGGCTTTGTATAAGTCCACTTAGTTGACACAATTATTTTCATGAAGTTTAAAATTGGTTTAGTATTTTACTAAATCAGGAACAAATGTCAGAAAAATAGAAAACAGAAACGAAAAAAGGAAGCAGAGACTTACCTGAGGCCCACTTACCTGGTGGCCCAGCAGTTTCGGCCCAGCCCACCCCCGCTGCCCCCTGTCGTCTTCCTCCTTGGATAGAAGGACAGGGGCGCGTGCTCGACGCCCGCCAGCACGCGCACGGCCACCTCCTGCTTGCCGCTTTGCCCTGGCCCTCCCTGGTGAAGCCACGCCACCCCCTCGACCCTCTCTGGCTCTCCCAACGCCTCTTCTCTCCTATCGCTCCTCTCCACCTCGCGCCCGAGCGCACCGCAGTGCGCCGCCGAGCACCACTATAGCCACTCCCGCTCCCTCGACCTCTCGAGCTTACCAAGAGCTTCGCCGCTTCATCCTCGACCTCCACACCGAGCCACGCGACGTTGGACGCCCCACAATGCCGCCATTGCCCTCGTCTTCAACCTCGGGCACCGGAGTTCGCCACCATTGATTCGACACCTCCGAGCCATCCCCGAGCGTGCTAAGCATCCTTACAGCCTCTATGTGAGCTCCTACGACGTTTCCCTCTTACCTCGACGCCGTTCGCGACCTGTAGCCATTGATTCCGCGCTGACCGAAATGCCCCACCGCACGAGCTCGACGCTGGCGTCACTTCGGTGCCCATTTGGTCATTCGTCGGTGTGCAACGTGTTCGCAACCTTGCCTAGTGCATCCCTAGCCCACTGGTTCGCTCGACTGCGAGCCACAACAGCAAAACTCACGAACGCCGAACTCCGGCCGCCGCCTCGCTCGCCACCGCCAACGCCACAGCTCACCCCAGCTCCTCTCACCCGCTCCTCTAGATGCGCGCGTACTCAAGGAACCCGTAGAAACAAATGGCGAGGCAAATGGTTGCCCGTAGCTCGATTCCGATGAGTGTCCGTCGCCGGATGTGCTCGCCGGGGTCCAACTCCGGTGAGGTGACGTGGCGTCATTAGCCTGAGGCTAATTACCGCGTTAACCTCGCCCTGTGTCACTGACAGGTAGGCCCCACCACTCTAATTAACCGCGGGGTAACCCCTGTTTACTTTTAACCTAACCACTGTGGGCCCATGTGTCAGCTTTGACCAAGCTGACGTGGATGTTGACTGGGCCCACATGTCTGTGACCCTAACCAGCCCTAAGACACTGACTATTGGGTCCCAGCCGTCAGGTTTGACTTGGGCGGCGCGTGTTGACCTGCTGACATCAGCATGACCTAATGCTGATGCAGTAATACATTTTCTGGATTTATTAATAATTCAGAAATTCCAGAAAATGCCCAAAACTTCTAAAAATTATAGAAATTCAACCGTAACTCCAAATGAAATAAATTATATATGAAAAATTATCAGAAAAATTCAAGGAATCCATCTGTGCCATTTTCATGCATGTTAGAACAACTTAAGGCCACTATTTAGGACAAATCCAATAAAGGGCATTTAAATAATCATATATGGAGTTGGAATTTGAATCTTGTATTCAAACCAACTTCATTTAATTGTGTTGCTAGTTGCATTAGCTCAATCAACAACATATTGCCATGTCATTATCATGCATCATGTTGTGCATTGCATTGATTGTGTTCCTTCTCTGTTGCCGGTGGTTGTCCCCTCTCGATATACGTTGTACCGACGCTGTGATCGTTGACACTGATGAAGACCCAATGATATCTTCAGAAGTGTTAGGCAAGCAAAACCCCCTTGTTCATTTCGATACAATCCCACTCTCTCGCTCCTGCTCTCTTTTACTACATTAGGACAACACGTTTCCTCTGTTACTTGATGCGGTAGTTGAACCCCTTATCCTCTGCATGACCTATCATTGCCACAGTAAATAGATGAAACCCACTAGCATGAGTAGGAGTTGTTTGAGCCCATATGTGTCTACTCATTCATACTTGTTTGTCATGCCTGCTACTGCTTAGAGTTGAGTCAGGTCTGATTCATCGGGGATGAATCGGAGGTGTGTAAACATGTCCTACTGTTGAGAGCTAAGTGTGTGAACACGATTTGGTAAAGGTAGCGGTGAGAGGCCATGTAGGAGTACATGGTGGGTTGTCTCATTGAAGCTGTCCTTAGGATCTGAGTTCTGTGTTTGTGATCCATGAAACAGTTACTACCACGCATTGGGCCTGAAACCAATGGACCCTCTCGGCTTCTTGATCACCCTTGTCCTCTGTCCAGAAGTTGCAACTAGTTTCTGGTGTTTATAGGATATGTGTTGGCGGTCGTGCGTAGCGCTGACCCTAGGGATGGGCTATGATGCGGTAGATACACCGTGGCATGGTGTACCGGGCGCCTGTTTGGTGTCCCGGGAACCCTGTTCACATCATTCGGGGCCGTATGTGGAAACCTCGGCCGGACTCCCTGCGGATGGAACCTGGATAGGCGATAAACCTGGACTAGAGACTTGAGTGTTTAGGTAGGCCGTGGCCGACACCCTCATTGGGCTTCCGCTTGAAGGTTGCCGAGTACATGTCGTGTAAACGGCGGTAAGTGGTGAGAGCGTGTGTGAAGAAGTACACCCCTGCAGGGTTAACATCATCTATTCGAATAGCCGTGTCCGCGGTAATGGACTTCTGGGTTGCCTATAACAGTTCATAGACAAGTGAAAGTGGATACTCTAAAACTCGCAAGATAAGTGTGAGTGCTATGGATGGCGTTCTCGTAGGGAGACGAGAGCGGATCCATAGTGGTGTATTGATATGGTGAATATGTGGACTCGTGTGCGCCACCTCAAAAGTGTTACTTGAAGTCGTAGTTTAAGATAGCCACCGAGTCAAAGCTGGCTTGCTGCAGTTAAACTCCACCCCCCCCTTTGTTGATACCGATGCATATGTAGCTAGTTCTGATGTAAGTCTTGCTGAGTACTTTTGTACTCACATTTGCTTAATTTATATTTTGCAGAGAGACTCCAGTCTCGCTAGTAGTTTTGCGTGGACTTCGACGTTAGCTTGATACCTCAGCTACGATCTTGTGCCCTCGGCAGGATCTGGTAGATAGTCAGGCTTCTTAGCCTTTTTCATTGGTACATGTCTGTACTCAGACATGTTAAGCTTCCGCCAGTGCCTTGATTTGTATGCTATGTTTGTTGGGTCATGAGACCCATGTTTGTAATTTCTCGCTCCTCGGAGTCTAATGAATAAATACTTAAGTCGTAGAGTTATGTTGTGATGCCATGTTGTATTTACACATATCGAGCATATTGTGTGTATGATTGAAATGCTTGGTATGTGTGGGATCCGACAATCTAGTTGTTTATCCTTGGCAGTCTCTCTTATGGGGAAATGTAGTCTAGTGCTTCCATGAGCCATAGTAGTCCGCTACAGCCCGGTTCACCGGAGTCCTGCTAGCCCAGCACTACTGCTCAGGACACTTGACTGGCCGGCATGTGTTTCACTTCGTTCCTGTGTCTGTCCCTTCGGGGAAATGTCACGCGGTGACATCTGGAGTCCTGCCTCGCCTGCTACAGCCCGGGTTCTCGGAGTCCTGTTAGCCCAGTGCTACAGCCCGGATTCACACGCTGCTGACCGACATGCTCGATGTGATTCATGTATGGCTATCCCCATAGGTTAGGGCCGCTTTGGGTTCACGACTAGCCATGTCGGCCCGGGTTCTCTGTCATATGGATGCTAGCGACACTATCATATACGTGAGCCAAAAGGCGCATACGGTCCCGGGCCATGGTAAGGCGACACCCGTGGGAATACCGTGCGTGAGGCCGCAAAGTGATATGAGGTGTTACCGGCTAGATTGATGTGACTTGGAATCGGGGTCCTGACAGATGGCCCATGACCCCTGGGGGCATAGGTTTAGTTCGGCGTGCTGACCTCTCTATTTAGCCTAGGTCGGGTTGCGGCGTATTGTTTCGCCGAGGCCGGGCATGACTCAAGAAACTGTGTCCGGCCGGTGTTAATCAAGCGTGGTGGGTAAGTTGGTGCACCCCTGTAGGGAAGAAAAGATCTATTGATAGCCTGTCCTACAGTAACGGACACTTGGAGTTGTATCCCGATCGATATAACTAGAACTGGATACTTGAGGTGATAACTGGATAGTATGGCTCTGGGATTGCTTTCTCGCAGGGAGTCAAGAAAGGATCTCTGGGCGAGGTTGATGACACTACTACTACCTTACTTTATGCTACTCTTTACTCTTCTGAATGCTGCAAGATGCTTGAAGAAACTGACGATGCTAGTCTTCGATAGGACTAGGTCTTCTCTCTATTCTAGCATTTCTCCAGCCCAGTCCACATATACAACCCATCTTTGATAATGTTGCATATGTAGTGTAGATCCTTGCTTGCGAGTACTTTGGATGACTACTCATGGTTGCTTTGCTCCCCTTTTTCCACCTCTTTCCATACTTCCCGGACGCTGCAACCAGATGGGGGTGCCCATGATCCAGACGCCACCTTCGACGATGACTGCTACTACACTGAGGGTGCCTACTACTACGTGGAGGCCGCTGACGACGAGGAGTAGTTAGGAGTCTCCCAGGCAGGAGGCCTTGCCTGTTCGATCGATGTTGCTTTTGTGCTAGCCTTCTTAAGGCAGACTTGTCTAACCTATGTCTATACTCAGATATTGTTGCTTCCGTTGACTCTTGTGTATTCGAGCTTATGTATTCGAGCCCTCGAGGCCCATCGCTTGTAATATAAAGCTTGTATTATTTTATTTGTGTCTAGAGTTGTGCTGTGATATCTTCCCGTGAGTCCTTGATCTTGATCGTACACATTTGCATGTATGATTAGTGTACGATTGAATCGAGGGCGTCACAAGTTGGTATCAGAGCCGACTGCTTGTAGGTAGCCCCCTTTCCAACTCCTTGGCCGAAGTTGAGTCTAGTCAATGAATTTTTTTACTAACATGGTTGTGTGTCTTACGGGCCCATGTCGCCATTGGGTGGTATTAGGATCTTTTATTCCTCGTCTATACTCTGGGACTCGGATCTCTCTTCCTTTCGGGTTAAACGATTTTGCTAACTCTAACATTAGGATCTCGTAACTACTTTCTCCCGGAGAGCCCCTTATTACAGATGATCGCCTGCTGCACCAGAAGATTCCGAAGATACTCTACGATGTTCTCTTGACACTTTGTGCCTGTCGCTTTTGCAATTCCCTAGCACCGATATACCCTTATGGATAACTACGTACACTTGCCATTCATACAGTCATTCCCTATTGCTCTTGTTATCATAAGATGCCCCGAAATACTCTCCGTCGCCCCGGGAATCCTTTAAGCTTACTGCCTTGCAGTTCTTTACCACATGAGTACCCCTACGGATAATTCCTCGCACTTATCGAGTATTCGCTCATCCCTAGTTGTTCTTGTGTTTCACAAAATTCTACGAAATACTATTCGATCTTCTGAAAATCCTTAGTAGCCTATTGCTCTTGTTCTGCCTGACCTGCTTGCATTTTGGTTAATTCCATATGTCTAGCAATATTCATTAAAATCCTTTGCAATTGTCGTCCTTACCCTGTTGATTCAACATGTGTGTGAATGCATGCAATCATCAGTTGTTCCCTGGAAATTTTTCTTCCAGCTCAGACGTCATTCCGGACATGAGCTGGTTCTCGGCAAATCAAACCTTGACTGATTGCCCATCGAATTCTATGCAACTTACTACCCTTTTGATCAGAGCATCTGCTTCTGACCCCCGAATTGGAAATCATAATTCCTTTGTGTTTAAGTTTTGAAATTATCTAGATATTTCTACGATCCGATGCCTTTGCATTCTTTCTTTTGCTGGTTGAGTATCGATACTCACATTAGATCCTTTATGCACCGCCATATCCTTGGTTGGATTATTATCCGACAATGTCCTTCATATTCATTAACCTTGTGAGTTCTTCCCTTGACCCATAATGCCTTTTGTAAATTCTGTCTTATGCTTTTTATCAATGATGCTCTGCTTTCGAGCTGGTATAATTTACTCCTGAAGCTTGTGTTATATGTTCCTAAGATGCCCCGATGGGATGAACCTATGCCTTCCCTAAATCTGTGTGAACTCGAAAGTTATGAGGGTTTTATCTTGCTAGCTTTTCGTCAGATAAAATTTCATCGCTACAACTTCTTCAAAAGCGGGAAGTGCATGAAATGTTATGCATTGGAGAAGTGGGAGTCGACCTTGAACTTTGTGTTCATGCCCATGGAAATGATGTAGATCTTATCATGGAATCTTCTCGTGACAATAATTGTTCCCTTGGTATAATTTGATCATGTATCTGTGGTTTGGGCCTTTGCAATCGTGGTCCCAACCAAGATTGTTCTTCTTTGATCCCATTTCTCAGACAAGTTGAAGTGCTTGCCATCTGCATATCAATACACATGTACAATCTCTATTATGATCTACCTTCGAGTATTACCCCTAGTATCTCGAGGATATCATGCCATTGCACCAAATCTGATGGACTTTTGATGAACACTACCTTTCCCTGTCATTGTCACTTCATGGGTTCTGGGTTGTTTGTCAACCGATCACACTGATAAGTGAATCGATCCTGCACTCCAATTCAATAACTCTAAGTAAATTTTCGTTGCTTACGAGTTTAATAATACTTCGAGCCATTCCTAGCCTCATCGGCTATATCATTACCGTGGTAAATTTTAACTGTGCTACCTGGTCCTTACTGGAGCACAATTTTCGACGAGGAGCTAAGCTTACGTCAATCTTCCTCGTCATATTATTTCACCTTGAACAGCAAGCCTGATTCCGAGATTGTGTCATATTCGTGGTTCCGATAACCTTCCGCCTCAAAATTCCTTTGACTTGATATCATCGTCGATCGATTACATCCTCATGAAACCTCTTGACAAATTTGTCATGATCGTCATCAACATTCTGAGCTCTTCCACGATATCAATTAAATTCATGATGAGAAATACCATCCTTGCCTCTTGATGATTTGTGTTATCATCAACAACATTCTTGCCCCCCCCCAACACAAACTTTTTCTGATAATGTTGTAAATACATCCTTTTTGACATGTCGATGGATTTTTGCTGAAACTATCGGCCACCTCCTCATCTTCCCTGATAAAATTGCTTGAGGTGTTCAAGTAATTCCCGATGGATCCTTTGTGTTCCCAAGGTCCGGCCTTTACCTGATGACCATGTCAATGCTATCCAAAAGTATGGTTGTGTTACTCCGAACATCATTAAGAACATTGGAGGCGCAATGCTAAATGTTTCTTGATCAATTATCCAAACACCGATGTATGGGTAAACATCATGATTCTCCTTACCCCATTAATTAAATGGATAAGTACTTGATGTCCTGTCATGTATATCATGCTCTGTTTGTTCTTGGGAAGCATATACTCTAATACTTTTGTATAAGCACCTTTTCCTTTCCATTGGGCTGGTTAAACTAATAACCACATTTTCCTTTCCATTGTTTTGTTTAACCTTTCTTCCGATCTATATGATATAAGCAGAAATAAATCCCCGCTTATAAAACACCCCCATGTACAACCTTGTCAATGAGACCCTGTTACTAATGTTGCTGACATTTCGGTATCACGGATGGACGAGAACTTTGCCTATTGGTCTGCCTCGAATTAACGAGGAGGAAAATGGTTCTCTTCGTCCCACGCCTTGGGTACCGAACTTTGTTGCCAACATAATTGACAGGCTATTCTCTAACCTGCCTTGCTATCATGATCATGCAAAATGTTAGCACCCTTCCCGCTTTTAACAAATGTGGTGGGCCCATAACCCACAGTTCCACAGGATCGAAACCTTACTCTCATGTACAACCTTGATTTCGAAACATTCTTTGCACATGGCTTCGTATGTAATTCACGAGCCAACTTCCTCCCCATGTTTCATTCTGGTATCAGAGGCAACATTATTCTTCATTGCTCTGAACCCCATCATCACTTGTTTTAGGCATCCGCTGGATGCCTACCTGGTTGAAACTTGTTGAACCTCCTCATAGCACTCTCGATACATTTCTTGGTGCTTCTAAAATCTCCTTCCTTGAGATAACGATCGGATGTCGATCCTTTCAGACATCCGTTCTTATAGCTTCCCTCTTATTTCACTCCTTAAATCTCGGGACAAGATTTCTTGTAGTGTAGTAGAATTGTGACGTCCGGATAATTAAGCTACAGTAAATCCCTGCTAATGGTGCCACATCATCACATTACTGTTGCTAATCCTCGCTTGATCCAAATCACTATTCATATTCAAACTCAAAATTTCAAATTTGCCAAACATGAAAACTAAAATGTTCACAGTGTGGCAAATAATCCCTGGGTATTTTTCATGTTGGAACCAACCTCTTTTGGATTTCCACAAGTGCCCCTGGAAATTTTTTAATGGTCCAGCATCATTTGAATTTGGCCTTTTCAATTTCTAAAAATGGCTATACAACTCCTTTTGCCCCCATATTTTTGTTCCATCGCATTATATTGTGTTAGAATTATGGGCCAAGTTTTGTTCAAAACAAAACTCATTTATTACTAAAAGGAAATGCAAAACGAAGAGGTTTAAAGAAATGCATCGAAAGAAAACTGGCAATGTACCTCTGGGCTCTAAGTCCACAGTGCACAACCCAGCCCACCTATCCCTCTTCTCCTTTCTACTGCTCACACGGAGCTCGGTGGCCTCACTTGCCACGTCCATGTCGCGGATCCTCCACGTGGCGGCCATCTGGAACTCCCTGGCATCTACAAGACCACCCCCCCTTAATCCTGGACGAACCCTAGCTGCCTTATCCCCTCTCTCTCGGTCGCCCCCTTCTCCACAGCACGCACCTGCTGCCGCCGTCACCGTTCCCGCGCTCTTCATCATCCCGTGCCGCCAGCTGATGTCCGGGATGGATCACAGTCGTCCTCTACGTCGCCTACGCGTAACCGTTCGAGCTTGGAGGCGCGAAATCACTGCCATCGACCGCGTCATCTTCTTCACCTACGGCCACCGAGGCCTCCATCGTCGATCCCCGACTGTCGCTGCCTCGCCGTCTCCCCCGAGCCCTCTAAGTGCGTCTACAGGCTCACTGTGAGCTCCTCTCCATGTTTCCCCGCCTTCCCCTTGATTTCTTTGTAGTTTGGCCATGCCTACCGGGGCCCGTGCCCATCCCGCTTCTGTACTACGCCACATGAACTCCAGCGCGCACAGCCACGCTCCCGCCCGCGCGTGGCCGCCCTCCTGCGCCCTCGTCTGCCTGCTGCTCTTGCTCTATTGTTGTGCCGCTACACACCGCAGCCGTCGCGTGTGCCTGCGCTGTCTCATACTCCTTGTCGTAGCTCGTCGGCCCCGCCGCTGCCGCTCGCCCTCCTACCTCTGCCTCCGTCGCGCGGCCCCTCCCCAACCCCCCACCTGCTTCGCCCACTGCCTGCTGCTGCCGCTGCAGGAGCAGCTGCGCCCCGCCGAGACCGCATCGACTGCTGCCGTTGCTGCTGCCCCTTCCCCGGTTCGCCACACCGCGCCAAGCCCGCGCGCTTGCTGGCCGCTGTCGCGGCTCCAGCCGCCTGCCCTCGCACCATGTCGTCGCTGTAGTGCTCCACGCCTTGCCCCCGCGCCCCTCCCGCTTGCGAGCTGCTGCTCGTTGCCTGGCGCACCCGCGCCGCGCTGCCACCGCCGCCGCGCTCCGCTCACGTCGCTGTTGCGCGCCGCTGCTGCGTCGGCGACCAC
>NC_041390.1:243082550-243090160 GCF_002162155.2 Triticum dicoccoides | reverse complement strand
CTTGGCCGCGCACCCGCCTCCGTACGCCGGCGCGGTCGCCGCCCTGCCGCGCTTGCTCGCTGCTGTGCTTCGACCGCGACCTGCTCTTCCCCCTCCGCTTGCTGGCCGGCATCCTCGCCGCGGCCGGCGCCCTCCGCTGGTCGTGTCGTGGCCACGGCCCCGCCTCCGCCCTCCGTCGTCTCCGTGCGGGTGCGCCGGCGCCCGCACCCGATAACGCCTGCACCCGCTAAAGGCTATGGGCCACTCACAGCTGGGCCCGGCCCCCGGTTAAAAAAAAGATTTTCAAAAATAAATAAATATAAAAGCAATTAATTAATTAACTAACTAATCATGCAATTAATTATCTTAATTAACCTTGCTTATTTAGCCTAATGAACTAGTTTAGTTAATTTAAATCCGTTAATTAGTTAGGTCAATGACAAATGGGCCCCACTGCCCTGTTTGACCACTCAACGCTCTGTGTTGACCGCTGACATAATGATGACGTCCTGCTGGTGCAATAACTCCATTTTAGATTTAATAATAAATTCAGAAATAGTTTAAACCTCTCATAAATCACAGAAAATAATCCGTAGCTCGGATGAAAATGTTTTCTACATGAAAGTTGCTCAGAAAAATCCAACGAAACTGATTATGCAATCCGTTCATCTGTCATATGCCCATAGCATGCTGAACGTGGAACTTTCCCCCTCTTTTCCTCCATCCGGAATCCGCCTAACACCGGGAATTCATCCTCGGATATTTATTCCCTTCGTCTACAATGTGTAGTACTACGTTAGGTTGACCCTAGTTCTGCTTATCGTCTTGTCATGCTTAGTGGTACCTTTGTTTGCTCTATATTTACTGTTTCTTCCCCCTCTTCTCTCCGGTAGACCCCGAGACTGACGATGCCCCCGTGATCGACTACATCACCGATGACTCTTCTTCCTTTGCAGCAGAGCTTGCAGGCAAGCTCCCCTTTGATCATCTCGATATCGCCCATTCCATTCTCTCATGCTTGCATTAGATTTTGCTACTATTATTGTTTTCTCCTATTGTGATGCATAGCCTGCTTTTGTAACCTGCTTATTATTACCTTACCTGCTTATCCTAAACTGCTTAGTATAGGATGGTTAGTGATCCATCAGTGACCCCCCACCTTGTCCTTTTGCCCATGCTTCATCATCGAAGACCCGATCAACGTGATCGACGACCAGAGCCTAACACCTCACATCACATCACGCCCCTTTTGCTGCTCGACTCTGGAGAGTTACCATCGAGTGCCGAGGGTGGAACCTCATACTTCACTCCTGATGAGATCTCTGTAGTGTAGCTATTCGGTTAAGGTCATCGAGGGTAATTCCCTCCTTAACCACTTCCGGTACAACTCTGTCGTGCAACCCCTCAAGTGTGAACCTCGAGGGTGGTTCCTCCTACGTTCACCTTGATGATTACATCAAGTGGAATCTACCGAGGGTGGTTCCTCAGGGTTCCCCTTGGTGTTAGACACACGGTTACTATGGTTACTATGACTTTACACTGAACCATGTTACTAAAGACGGGTCGGCCCCGAGGGGTACCCGTGTGAGCTTATTTGCGAGTGATGGTTGGGTTGACCTGGAAGGTGCCCGCGAGATAACTACGAGGCATGGCTGGGCATTCTTACCCCTTGCCGCAAGTCCTCGAGATGGGGCGACGGGGTCACATCTTTCGTGAGTCTCTGCTTGTTACCGCGTGCTCCTAATCCACTACGATTTGGATAATTGATCCGAGGGGGCTCTGGCCTGATAGCACTAACCATCACGTGGGATTGTATGGGCGTTCTGCGTCGTATGCATCAGCCGAAGCTTATTAGACATCAACGACTGAGCGGCGTGCGCCGGGTTGGACTGGTAAGCTCCTGCCTTTTTAAGGAGGTATCTAGGACTGCCCACCGGCCGCCCACGCAACGTGCAGGAGTTCCTGGGGCGATGGCCCATGACCCCTGGGGGCATAGGTTTAGTTCGACGTGCTGACCTCTCTATTTAGCCTAGGTCGGGTTGCGGCGTATTGTTTGGCCAAGACCGGGCATGACCCAGGAAAGTGTGTCCGGCCGGAGTTAATCGAGCATGGTGGGTAAGTTCGTGCACCCCTGCAGGGAAGAAAACATCTATCGATAGCCTGTCCTATGGTAACAGACACTTGGAGTTGTATCCCGATCGATACAACTAGAACCGGATACTTGAGGTGATAACTGGATAGTATGGCTCTGGGATTGCTTTCTCGCAAGGAGTCAAGAAAGGATCTCTGGGCGAGGTTGATGACACTACTACTACCTTACTTTATGCTACTCTTTACTCTTCTGAATGCTGCAAGATGCTTGAAGAAACTGACGATGCTAGTCTTCAATAGGACTAGGTCTTCTCTCTATTCTAGCATTTCTCCAGCCCAGTCCACATATACAACCCCTCTTTGATAATGTTGCATATGTAGTGTAGATCCTTGCTTGCGAGTACTTTGGATGAGTACTCATGGTTGCTTTGCTCCCCTTTTTCCACCTCTTTCCATTCTCCCCGGATGCTGCAACCAGATGGTGGAGCCCATGATCCATACGCCACCTTCGACGATGACTGCTACTACACTGAGGGTGCCTAGTACTACGTGGAGGCTGCCGACAACCAGGAGTTGTTAGGAGCCTCCCAGGCAGGAGGCCTTGCCTTTTCGATCAATGTTGCTTTTGTGTTAGCCTTCTTAAGGCAGACTTGTCTAACATATGTCTGTACTCAGATATTGTTGCTTCTGCTGACTCTTGTGTATTCGAGCTTATGTATTCGAGCCCTCTAGGCCCATCGCTTGTAATATAAAGCTTGTATTATTTTATTTGTGTCTAGAGTTGTGTTGTGATATCTTCCCGCGAGTCCTTGATCTTGATCATACACATTTGCGTGTATGATTGAATCGAGGGCGTCACAAGTTGGTATCACAACCGACTGCCTGTAGGTAGACCCCTTTCCAACTCCTTGGCCGAAGTTGAGTCTAGTCAATGAAAAACTTTTACTAACATGGTTGTGTGTCTTACGGGCCCACGTCGCCATTGGGTGGTATTAGGATCTTTTATTCCTCGTGTATACTCTGGGACTCTGATCTCTCTTCCTTTCGGGTTAAACGATTTTGCTAACTCTAACATTAGGATCTCGTAACTACTTTCTCCCGGAGAGCCCCTTATTACAGATGATCGCCTGCTGCACCAGAATATTCCGAAGATACCTTACGATGTTCTCTTGACACTTTGTGCTCGTCGCTTTTGTAATTCCCTAGCACCGATATATCCTTATGGATAACTACGTACACTTGCCATTCATACAGTCATTCCCTATTGCTCTTGTTATTACATGATGCCCCGAAATACTCTTTGTTGCCCCGAGAATCCTTTGAGCTTACCGCCTTGCAGTTCTTTACCACATGAATACCCCTACAGATAATTCCTCGCACTTATCGAGTATTCGCTCATCCCTAGTTGTTCTTGTGTTTCACAAAATTCTTTGAAATACTATTCGATCTTCTGAAAATCCTTAGTAGCCTATTGCTCTTGTTCTTCCTTACCTGCTTGCATTTTGGTTAATTCCATATGTCTAGCAATATTCATTAAAATCCTTTGTGATTGCCGTCCTTACCCTGTCGATTCAACATGTGTGTGAATGCACGCAATCATCAGTTGTTCCCTGGAAATTGTTCTTCCAGCTCAGACGTCATTCCGGACATGAGCTGGTTCTCCGCAAATCAAACCTTGATAGATTGCCCATCGAATTCTATGCAACTTACTACCCTTTTGATCAGAGCATCTGCTTCTGACCCCCGAATTGGAAATCATAATTCCTTTGCGTTTAAGCTTTGAAATTATCCAGATATTTATATGATCTGATGCCTTTGCATTCTTTCTTCTTTTGGTTGAGTATCGATACTCACATTAGATCCTTTATGGACCGCCATATCCTTGATTGGATTATTATCCGACAATGTCCTTCATATTCATTAACCTTGTGAGTTCTTCCCTTGACCCACAATGCCTTTGGTAAATTCTGTCTTATGCTTTTTATCAACGATGCTCTGCTTTTGAGCTGGTATAATTTACTCCTGAAGCTTGTGTTATATGTTCCTAAGATGCCCCGATGGGCTGAACCTATGCCTTCCCTAAATCTATGTGAACTCAAAAATTATGAGGGTTTTACCCTACTGGCTTTTCGTCAGATAAAATTTCATCGCTACAACTTCTTCAAAAGCAGGAAGTGCATGAAATGTTATGCATTGAAGAAGTGGGAGTCGACCTTGAACTTTGTGTTCATGCCCATGGAAACGATGTAGATCTTATCATGGAATCTTCTCATGCCAATAATTGTTCCCTTGGTATAATTTGATCATGTATCTGTGGTTTTGGCCTTTGCAATCATGGTCCCAACCAAGATTGTTCTTCTTTGATCCCATTTCTCGGACAAGTTGAAGTGCTTGCCTTCTACATATCAATACACATGTCCAATCTCTATTATGATCTACCTTCGAGGATTACGCCTAGTATCTCAAGGATATCATGACATTGCACCAAATCTTATGGACTTTTGATGAACACTACATTTCCCTGTCATTGTCACTTCATGGGTTCTGGGTTGTTTGTCAACCGATCACACTGATAAGTGAATCGATCCCGCTCTCTGATTCAATAACTCGAAGTAAATTTTCGTTGCTTACAAGTTTAATAATACTTCAAGCCATTCCTAGCCTGATCAACTATATCATTATTGTGGTAAATTTTAAATGTGCTACCTGGTCCTTCCTTCAGCACAATTTTCGATGATGAGCTAAGCTTACGTCGATCTTCCTCGTCATATCATTTCATCTTGAACAGCAAGCCTGATTCCGAGATTGTGTCATATTCGTGGTTTCGATAACCTTCCGCCTCAAAATTCCTTTGACTTGATATTATCATCGATCGATTACATCCTCATGAAACCTCATGACAAATTGGTCATGATCATCATCAACATTCTGAGCTCTTCCAGGATATCAATTAAATTCATGATGACAAATACCATCCTTGCCTCTTGATGATTCGTGTTATCATCGACAACATTCTGCCTCCCCCCCCCCAACACAAACCTGTTCTGATAATGTTGTAAATACACCCTTTTGACATGTTGATGGATTTTTGCTGAAACCATCGGCCACCTCCTCATCTTCCCTGGTAAAATTGCTTGAGGTGTTCAAGTAATTCCCGATGGATCCTTTGTGTTCCCAAGGTCCGGCCTTTACCTGATGACCATGTAAATGCTATCCAAAAGTATGGTTGTGTTACTCCGAACATCATTAAGAACATTGGAGGCGCAAAGCTAAATGTTTCTTGATCAATTATCCAAACACCGTTGTATGGGTAAGCATCATGATTCTCCTTACCCCATTAATTAAATGGATAAGTACTTGATGTCCTGTCATGTATATCATTCCCTGTTTGTTCTTGGGAAGCATATACTCTAATACTTTTGTATAAGCACATTTTCCTTTCCATTGGGCTGGTTAAACTAATAATCACATTTTCCTTTCCATTGTTTTGTTTAACCTTTCTTCTGATCTATACGATATAAGCAGAAATAAATCCCTGCTTATAAAACACCCCCATGTACAACCTTGCCAGTGAGACCCTGTTACTAATGTTGCTGACATTTCAGTATCACCGATGGACGAGAAGTTTGCCTATTGGTCTGCCTCGAATTAACAAGCAGGAAAATGGTTCTCTTCGTCCCACGCCCTTGGTACCGAACTTTGTTGCCAACATAATTGACAGGCTATTCTCTGACCTGCCTTGCTATCATGATCGTGCAAAATGTTAGCACCCTTCTCGCTTTTAACCCACATGGTGGGTCCATAACCCACAGTTCCACAGGATCGAAACCTTACTCTCATGTACAACCTTGATTTCGAAACATTCTTTGCACTTGGCTTCGTATGTAATTCATGAGCCAACTTCCTCCCCATGTTTCATTCTGGTATCAGAGGCAACATTATTCTTCATTGCTCTGAACCCCATCATCACTTGTTTTAGGCATCCGCTGGATGCCTACCTGGTTGAAACTTCTTGAACCTCCTTATAGCACTCTCGATACATTTCTTGGTGCTTCTAAAATCTCCTTCCTTGATATAACTATCGGATGCCGATCCTTTCAGACATCCATTCTTATAGCTTCCCTCTTATTTCACTCCTTAAATCTCGGGACGAGATTTCTTGTAGTGGAGGAGAATTGTGACGTCCGGATAATTAAGCTACAGTAAATCCCTGCTAATGGTGCCACATCATCACATTACTGTTGCTAATCCTCACTTGATCCAGATCACTATTCATATTCAAACTCAAATTTTCAAATTTGCCAAACATGAAAACTAAAATGTTCACAGTGTGGCAAATAATCCCTGGGTATTTGTCAATGTTGGAACCAACCTCTTTTGGATTTCCCCAAGTGCCCCTGGAAATTATTTAGTGGTCCAACATCATTTGAAATTGGCCTTTTTAATTTCTAAAAATGGTTATACAACTTCTTTTGCCCCCATACTTTTTTGTTCCATCGCATTATATTGTGTTAGAATTATGTGCCAAGTTTTGTTCAAAACAAAACTCATTTATTACTAAAAGGAAATGCAAAACGAAGAGGTTTAAAGAAATGCGTCAAAAGAAAACTGGCAATGTACCTCTGGGCTCTAAGTCCACAGTGCACAACCCAGCCCACCTATCCCTCTTCTCCTTCCTACAGTGCACAGGGAGCTTGGTGGCCTCACTTGTTGCGTCCACGTCGCGGATCCTCCACGCGACGGCCATCCGGATCTTCCTGGCATCTACAAGACCCCCTCCTTGATCTTGGACGAACCCTAGCTGCCTTATCCCCTCTTTCTCGGTCGCCCCCTTCTCCACAACACGCACCTGTTGCCGTCGTCACCGTTCCCCGCTCTTCGTCGTCCCGCGCCGCCAGCTGATATCCGGGATGGATCACCGTCATCCTCTACGTCACCTACGCATAACCGTTCGAGCTTGGAGGCGCGAAATCGCCGCCATCGACCGCGTCATCTTCTTCACCTATGGCCACCGAGGGCTCCACCGTCGATCCCCGGCTGTCGCTGCCTCACCGTCTCCCCTGAGCCCTACATGCTCACTGTGAGCTCCTCTCCATGTTTCCCTGCCTTTCCCCTCGATTTCGTCGTAGTTTGGCCACGCCCACCGGGGCCCATGCCCATCCCGCTTCTGTACTACGCCGCCTGAACTCCGGCACGCATCGCCATGCTCCCGCCCGCGCGTGGCCGCCCTCCTGCGTCCTCGTCTGCATGCTGCTCTTGCTCTGTTGCCGCGCCGCTACACACCGCAGCCGCCGTGTGTGCCCGCGCCGTCTCATATTCCTCACCGTAGCTCGCCCGCCCCACCGTTGCGGCTCGCCCTCCCACCCCTGCCTCCGCCGCGCGGCCCCTCCCCGGCCCCCCACATGCTTCGCCCGCTGCCTGCTGCTGCCGCTGTAGCAGCAGCTGCGCCCCACCGAGCCCGCAATGACTGCTGTTGTTGCTACCGCTTTTCCCCGCCTGCCCGCGCGCCGCTGCTGCCCCTTCGTCGGTTCGCCACACCG
>NC_041390.1:243071905-243082029 GCF_002162155.2 Triticum dicoccoides | reverse complement strand
CACTGCCGCCGCCGCCGCGCTCCGCTCACGCCGCTCGCCGCTGCTACGCCGCCGACCACCGCCTGGCCGCGCACCCGCCTCCGTTCACCGGTGTGGTCGCCGCCCTGCCGCGCTTGGTCGCCGTTGTGCTCCGGGCACGACTCGCTCTTTCCCGTCCGCTCGCTGGTCGGTCTCCTCGCCGCGGCCGGGGCGCTCCCCTAGTCGTGCCATGGCCACGGCCCCGCCTCCGCCCTCTGTCATCTCCGTGCGCGGGCGCGGGCGCCCGCACCCGATAACGCCCGCACCCGCTAAAGGCCTATGGGCCACTCACAGCTGGGCACGGCCCCCGGTTAAAAAAATCTTCTTTTTAAATAAATAAATATAGAAGCAATTAATTAATTAACTAATTAGGTAATTAATTATCTTAATTAACCTTGCTTAATTAGCCTAATGAACTAGTTTAGTTAATTTAAATCTGCTAATTAGTTAGGTCAATGACAGACGGGCCCCACTGCCCTGTTTGACCACTCAACGGTCTGTGTTGACCGCTGATGTCATGATGATGCCATGCTGGTGCAATAACTCTGTTTTAGATTTAATAATAAATTCAGAAATTGTTTAAATCTTTGATAAATCACAAAAAATAATCCGTAGCTCGGATGAAAATGTTCTCTACATGAAAGTTGCTGAGAAAAATCCAACGAATCCGATTACACGGTCCGTTCATCTGTCATATGCCCCTAGCATGCTGAACATGGAACTTTCCCCCTCTTTTCCTCTGTCCAGAATCCGCCTAACGCCGGGAATTCATCCTCGGATGTTTATGCCCTTCGTCTACAACGTGTAGTACTATGTTAGGTCGACCCTAGTTCTTCTTATCGTCTTGTCATGCTTAGTGGTACCTTTGTTTACTTTATATTTACTGTTTCTCCCCCCTCCTCTCTCCGGTAGACCCCAAGACTGATGATGCCCCCGTGATCGACTACATCACCGACGACTCTTCTTCCTTTGCAGCAGAGCTTCCAGGCAAGCCACCCCCTTTGATCATCCTGATATCACCCATTCCATTCTCTCATGCTTGCATTAGATTTTGCTACTGTTATTGTTTGCTCCTATTCTGATGCATAGCCTGCTTTTGTAACTTGCTTATTGTTACCTTACATGACTGCTTAGTATAGGTTGGTTAGTGATCCATCGGTGACCCCCACCTTGTCCTTGTTGCCCCTGCTTCATCATCGAAGACCCAATCAACGTGATCGACGACCAGAGCCTGGCACCTCACATCACATCACGCCCCTTTTGGTGCTCGACTCTTTAGAGTTACCATCGAGTGCCGAGGGTGGAACCTCATACTTCACTCCTGATGAGATCTCTGTAGTGTAGCTATTCAGTCGAGGTCATCGAGGGCGATTCCCTCCTTAACCACTTCCGATACGACTCTGTCGTGCAACCCCTCAAGTGTGAACCTCGAGGGTGGTTCCTCTTACGTTCACCTTGATGATTACATCAAGTGGGATCCATCGAGGGTGGTTCCTCAGGGTTCCCCTTGGTGTTAGACACATAGTTACTATGGTTACTATGACTTTACACCGAACCATGTTACTAAAGACGGGTCGGCCCCGAGGGGTACCCGCGCGAGCTTATTTGCGAGTGATGTGGAGTTGGGTTGACCTGGAAGGTGCCCGCGAGATACCTACGAGGCATGGCCGGGCATTCTTAGCCCTTGTCGCAAGTCCTCAAGACGGGGCGACGGGGTCACATCTTTCGTGAGTCTCTGCTTGTTACCGTGTGCTCCTAATCCACTATGATTTGGATAATTGACCCGAGGGCCTCTGGCCTGATAGCACTAACCATCACGTGGGCATTGTATGGGCGTTCTGCATTATATGCATCAGCCGAAGCTTATTAGACGTCAGCGACTGAGCGGCGCGCGCCGGGTTGGACTGGTAAGCTCCTGCCTTTTTAAGGAGGTAGCTAGGTCTGCTCACCGGCCGCCCATGAAACGTGCAGGAGTTCCCGGGGCGATGGCCCATGACCCCTGGGGCATAGGTTTAGTCCGGCGTGCTGACCTCTCTATTTAGCCTAGGTCGGGTTGCGGCGTATTGTTTGGCCGAGGCCGAGCATGACCCAGGAAAGTGTGTCCGGCCGGAGTTAATCGAGCGTGGTGAGTAAGTTGGTGCACCCCTGGAGAGGAGAAAACATCTATCGATAGCCTGTTCTACGGTAACGGACACTTGGAGTTGTATCCCGATCGATACAACTAGAACTGGATACTTGAGGTAATAACTGGATAGTATGGCTCTGGATTGCTTTCTCGCATGGATTCGAGAAAGGATCTATGGGCGAGGTTGATGACACTACCACTACCTTACTTTATGCTACTCTTTTACTCTTCTAAATGCTGCAAGATGTTTGAAGATACTGACGATGCTAGTCTTCGATATGACTAGGTCTTCTCTCTATTCTGGCATTTCTGCAGCCCAGTTCACATATACACCCCCTCTTTGATAATGGTGCATATGTAGTGTAGATCCTTGCTTGCGAGTACTTTGGATGAGTACTCACGGTTACTTTGCTCCCCTTTTTCCACGTCTTTTCATTCTTCCCGGATGCTGCAACCAGATGGTGGAGCCGAGGATCCAGAAGTCACCTTCGACGACGACTGCTACTACACTGAGGGTGCCTACTACTACGTGGAGGTCGTCGCCGACCAGGAGTAGTTAGGAGGCTCCCAGGCAGGAGGACTTGCCTTTTCGATCGATGTTGCTTTTGTGCTAGCCTTCTTAAGGCAGACTTGTCTAACATATGTCTGTACTCATATATTGTTGCTTCCGCTGACTCTTGTGTATTTGAGCTTATGTATTCGAGCCCTCCAGGCCCATGACTTGTAATATAAAGCTTGCATTATTTTATTTGTGTCTAGAGTTGTGTTGTGATATCTTCCCGTGAGTTCTTGATCTTGATCATACACATTTGCGTGTATGATTAGTGTACGACTGAATCGAGGGCGCCACAAGCGATGACGGCAGCGCGCCTTCTGCTCGCTTCAGTGCTTGTAGTCGTCGCTAGATGCTCTATGAATCTGGATATAATTTTTATTATTTCTGCTGTTCGTTGTACTACCATGATTGAGGATGAATAGGTCGACAGTTTCTCGAAAAAAGTATTTTTTATGTGTTTACGCATAAGGATGGGTTCTCAATCAACAAGTATATCATTTGTAAAATATTAATCTTGAAATAACCTTGTAAAAACAAAGTTGTACACTCCATTCATTTTGAATTACGTGTCGCGAAAATGGACAGAATTTCGGAGAGAGGGAGTACAAGAATTTCAGTCGAGACGTATGTTGCACGTACGCTTACTAGTGAGCTATAAGGGCATGTATAATGCATAGCCTTAAGGTGATGCCTCGCATGCCATGTAGGATCAGATATGACGTAAAGTAGGTTTGGATAGGGAAGCGGGATCCTATTCAGGAGGCGGGTGCTTGAAGAGAAAAAGTGTGATCCGGTAATAAAATCTGAAAAGATTGAAGTGAAAAGTACAGATGCATGTGTACTAGAGTCTTTATTTTCTATTTTTTAATGAGGCCCATTAGTGATTGCTTGCATTGGAGAGAAAAAATAAATGTAGATGCCTCAAATTATTTGTCTTAAATTATTTTTTATCATGAAACATATGTATCCACATGTCATCATTGTACATGCCCTAACAATCAAGCCTTTTCTTTATATTTTCTTTGTTTTTAGGGAAACTGAGCTTCTCCCCTTTTTTTCCGGCACGATTGCAAAAGCCCGTTTGCACACAAAGCCGAGCCCAGGCGCGGTTGTCTAAGAGAGCGACGAAGACCGCCTGCTCGCCCGACCCACGCACCTCCCGGACCACCACGCCACCATGGCCGCCGCCTCCCTGTCTCGCCTCTCTCGCCGCGCCTCCGCCGCCGCGGCGCCTTCCCTCCGCCGGATCCTCTCCTCCACCGCCACCGCCCCCGCTGCGCCATCGTCCTCACCACCCCCCGTCGCAGCCGCGGCGGCAGGTGCGGATCGGGTGCGGTGGGATTACCGCGGGCAGCGGCAGCTAGTACCACTCGGGCAGTGGCTTCCCAAGGTGGCCGTCGACGCGTACGTTGCTCCCGACGCCGTGCTCGCCGGGCAGGTCACCGTCCACGACGGCGCCTCCGTCTGGAGCGGCTCCGTGCTGCGGGGCGACCTCAACAAGATCACTCTTGGGTTCTGCGCCAACGTCCAGGAGCGGTCCGTCCTCCACGCCGCCTGGTCGGCCTCTACAGGTCTTCCCATTCTATATGCGATCTGTTTCTTCTACCTTGTCTAGTACCCAGATCTGACCACTATGACTGCTTGCGGAATGTTCTCGGATGAATTAGCTAGTAGTATGTGGTGCTGTGGTTGGTATGATTCCGTCCTAATTGGACGAGCGATTGGTTATATCTTAATTAATTGGATAATTTGATCTTTCGTGAAATATAATAATAACTGTACTCCCTCCGATCCATATTTCTTGTGGCTCAATTGGATAATAAAGTTTGATGATTTGGATTTGGGGTAATTTGACTGGGAGAGCTGAAGGCAATTTACATTTCGGAGGTCTATGCGCGGCATTCTTGAGATGAACACCGTTCTTTATATTTCGTTTGTTGGTGTTGAAACGAGGAGGGTGGAGTACCAGCTTGCTGTCAATCGCCATGGCGGCGCACTCTCTTGTTCTCGTGTCAGTCTCTTTTCCAATACCCTTTGCTTCTCTTCTATTAGGTCAGCCACCATGCGCCTGGGCCACTTGGGTCAGCAATACATGGGCCCCTCATCCAACACACCCCCTCAAGAGGGGTGATAGATATCTATCATTTCCCTTACCAATCCTCTAGTCACATGCCAGATTGCATTCTTTAGTTACCAATCCTCTAGTCAAGCATTCTGCAATCTCTTGCCCACAACTCACATGCTCAATCTTGATGATCCCAGCGTCAAGCTTTTCTTTGATGAAGAATCTGTCTATTTCCACTTGTTTGGTTGTATCATGCTGCACTGGATTGTGTGCTATGTTGATTGCTGATTTGTTATCACACCACACATTCATACAACTAGTCTTCAATATCTTCAGTTCTTCTAATAAATCTCTGGTCCACAACATTTCACTTAGCTTCCTCTCCGTCGTGCGATATGCGAGTGCAGCCGTCGTTTAAGGCAACGACAATGATGTAGATGAGCTATAGAGAGGGTGAATAGGTGAGGGCTCTCAACGCGCTGATCTCGGCTGGGGCGAGAGCGGCGCAGGAGAAGCTACCTTGATCGATTGCAACCTCGTGGCGGCCGAATGTCCTCAGGCTCAACTTGCCGATTGCTTTCAGGCAAGAACGACTTGATATGCAAAGCTAGCTGGTTGGTACTTTCTACCGGGAGCAAGTCGAGAACGTACCACACGTGAAGCTGCTTATCCTGCAAGCTGATCGACTTCCCGTATGGAACATCGGAGTTGCAGCAAATAGCTAGGTAGTCGTGATCAGTTACTTTAGTTGTTGCTGCCACGAAAAATCAATGGACCTTGTCTAGCTAGCTTTGCACATCTAATTGATTGCTAGTTCCGCTAGCTTACTGCAGGTTGTAGCTGAACCAAATTGATGAGATTCTAGATTTCTAGTACGTGCATTGACAAGGATTCTTGAGTACGCCTTGATGCATCCTATCTAGAATCGAGGATAGAACGGGCGAGGAGCAAGTTAAAAACAAGGCAAGGTAATTAGAGAGATAGGGTGATGAGACAAAGAGTCAAAAGATGTGATTGATGAAGAAAAGTCATAAACTGGCATCACGTAACCTGAACCGGGTAAAAAAGTTGGATTACGTGATTTATCATCTGGTTCAATTATATTGGGAGGTTCTTTTATACCTGAAAATAGAGTAGGGGGAATAGTGTCCCAGACCTAATAGTTTAGGGTGCTAAACATACTTATCTCTTATCCCCTCAACTATCTTAAACCAGACAAATCACCCCCTGAGCCCCTATTTATCCAACCAGCAGAAATACCAAACCCTAGCCTAGATGCTAGCCACGCCACACCTAAAATGCAACACTCCGGTTGAACTCTAAGCCGCACAGGAAGAAAATTATTCAATCATTTATCCTTATTTGGATTGTGGAGTTCATGCCGATTCTATGCTTTGGTTGGTCAAAGTCACATTCTGATTTTCCCCTGTTGTTGCTTCCTATGGCCGATTCTACTTTTAGGTTAATCCATGTGTCTACCCTTCAGTGTATTTAGCCAACTCAACTTAGTCAGGTTACCCTGTAAAGTGCATTGGCATTTGATCTCTACTTTTTTTGTTTACAAATGCCGATTCTATGCTTTGGTTGGTCAAAGTCAAATTCTGATCTTTCCCTGTTGTTGCTTCCTGTGGCCAATTCTACTTTTAGGTTAATCCATGTGTCTACCCTTCAGTGTATTTAGCCAACTCAACTTAGTCAGGTTGCCCTATAAAGTGCATTGGCATTTGATCTCTACTTTTTTTGTTTACAAATGCTTGTTCTTATTTTAAATTTCCTTGAATGCTTCTGAGAAGATAAGATGTTTATGATTTTTTTTTCTCTTGCTTAGTTGAATTGCTTAAGCGCGAGGCCCGATGGCAGCTCGTAAAACTAGTCAGTTGAGGTTTAGCTTGGATGTGTTGTATCTTGCATCCTGCATTGCTTCTTATTACAAATAGTTGTTACTAGCAAATATGCCCGTGCGTTGCAACGGGAGAAAAAAGAGAAAAAAAATGCATGTTCTTAGCCAATAAACATGGTTTTGAAGCGGTGCATTTTTTGATCTGAAAAGAAACATTTTGGTTTGGGTGTGATTGCAAACATCATGCTTCAAATATGAAATCTTAGAGAAGAACAATCAGAATGCCCATATGTTTAGGATTCACGGAGAAGAAAAGAAACAAAATTTACCCGTAGTTGCAAGAATATGTGTAATGAGCATGTTCGGGGAAGTATGAGGATGCCGTCACAGCAGCCTGACCGTCCCTAAGCAACATCGCACTGCATTGATTAATTTGAGCGATAATTCGATAACTCTTAGGAGAAAACAACTCAAATTAGTTGTTCGTCCAAAACAACACTGTGGCAGGCATGCTCCCGTCAATCACTAGTGTTAGCGCATGCAAGCACGTCTCGACCCGCTTCATGATTGGACACAGAGGCGTGAGCCGGTAGCCTGAATCCAGGTGCATATCCATGCACTCAACTTTTTCCTTTTTTCAAATATCATTTTTCCTTCGATTAAAGTAACCTCGTGATCTAGCGTGCCGGCTTATCTCCACGTCATCCTGGGGCCTTCAATTTTAATCCCGTAAAGCATGATTGGGTCCTTTTTTTTTCTCCGAGGTGTGCTTGTGCCGTAGCCTAGGGCGTTTGGTTTTAGTCCCCTAAAGCACAGCTGGGTCCTTATTTTTCCTCTGAGGCGTGTTTGCGCCGTGTAGCTGCATGCTTTTCAGTTTTTTTCCATTCTATTATCGAGATCTCCCTTTTTCTCCGAGACGCCCTCTATGTAGCCGTGTCTTTTTCGTTATTTATTTGATCGCTTCTCTCTCCTTGGAGGATTCCTTCCCGCTCAATATTTGCGAGCAAATGAAACACACTTCTTGCCCTCTTATTATTGGTTCTTGAGGCGGTTTACTGATTTCAGATCAGAGAAGTATATAAATCGGTGGAATAAAATGTATGGAAGCGAGGTGGTACTATTTAATAGGAACAAATCCTCTCTTCTTCACACGAGCATGAGGTGGCTCAGTTGGACGCCGTGGTCGAGACTGCTCCACTGGTCAGGAGTTCGATCCCTGGAACCAGCCATTATCTTTTTGCCTCTTCTCCTAGGCATCATGGGCCTGGGCCGCAGTCCTTCACGGATGCAGACGCATGGAGGGCTGGTCTGATGGGCCGCTGCTGCTAGATGGACCACAAAAAATCAGTACCACCTTGGATACAAAAAATCTCAAAAAATACAATATGGATGAAGGGATAAAAAAATCGGAGAAACGCACCTTGCTATATATATAGGCTTGCTAAAGTGAACCAGAGCTTAGAATTATTATTGTGTGCGCTGCCTACCGAGCCGTAACCAGATAAGGAAAAAAGTAACTGCATGCACCATTCCGCCGATCCATCCCACCCCACGTGGTACCTAACTTTCTTTTGATCGTAAGTGTCAAGCCACATGTAGTAATTTGCACTCCATGCGTTACTATAGCATGAAACTTTTAACCTTTACGGTGATTTGCCATGTGAAAATCCCTAATAGTTGTACCCATGATCCATTACTTGAGCAAATACTCTCACTTTACCATTGGAGAACTCTTATTACTACTAATGCTCATTACATTTACTAGGAGCAATTGTCCAGATGGTAATGGTTACGATGGTTGATTACTATATACCATAACTATTTTACGAGCCATGAAAATGGTAGCGGACACTAATAAAACTAGATCATGCAGCAGTGATGTAATAACTTATTTTACTATCTTTCCTCTTGTTCATTACTATGTGGCCTAATTATGTGCGCGGACCGTGAACGAGTGGGGGGCAACAGTAACAAAATTAGTATGGCTATTAGATTCCCCACTAAATTTACTACTAGGCGGAAGAAAAATACGTGAAGTTTGATGGTTGGTTGATTAGAGAGAAAACTAGATCATGCAGCAGTAACGTAATAAATTCTTTTACTATCTTTCCTCTTGTTCATTACTATGCGGCCTAATTATGTGCGCGGACGGTGAACGATTGGGGGGCAATAGTAACAAAATTAATATGGCTACTAGATTCCCCCTAAATTTACTACTAGGCGGAAGAAAAATACGTGAAGTTTGATGGTTGGTTGATTAGAGAGGCGAGGGACGGAGGCCATGGTGCGCGCAGTCTGACCGGAGCGCACGATTAGCAACTTTGCGCTCAGGCGCACTTTAGCGCAGCAGTATATATATACTCCCTCCGTCCGAAAAAGCTTGTTCCAAGCTTATCCCCCAAATGGATGTATCTAGCACTAACTTGGTGCTCGACACATCCATTTGAGGGACATATATATATATATATATATGTATGTATGTATGTATGTATGTATGTATGTATGTATGTATGTATGTATGTATGTATTACAGATATGGGTATGGATTATGGTGGTCAGCAACCAGTTTCCAGTCTATCACCGATAGCTGGAAATTCCTGGTCTGGACAGATATAGTTGAGCAATTTGTAGTATGACCGAGTGCATGAGATACAGATAAAAAAGATAACAAGGGCAATATGACCAGCTCCATTCATTGTTGAATATATGCAACATGAAACTACTTGGCACCCAAAGCTTGTAGCTGGTATGTATGAGTTAGGGCATCCGACAATGTACTTGGTGTATCGTTGGAGGGAAATGCCGCTGCTCATAGGCCTTGGCGAAGGAGATAACGGTGTGGAGGTCAGATGGCCGCTGAAGCTTGAGGTCAATGAGAAGACCATTGGGCAGCCCTGTTTTCTACAGAAACCGTTGTTGGGACAGTGTTAATGGCTAATTGTTGCGGCACATGAGCACTAGAAATCTGCTGGTGTAGTCGGCGACCGCGGAAGTGAACGGCAGACGTGCCAACTCGCCCAAGGTATTGGCGCGGAGTGACAGCCCAAACTGGAAGTGGCAAGCTTCCTTGAACTGCAACTGTGTCGGCATGCTGATATCGCACTTGAGCTGTAAGTAACAAAACTAAACCTCATTGGTGAGGTGGTAGGCTGCAGTCTAGACTTTGTCAGCCACGTCTGTGCGCTGTCCGTGAAAAAAACTGTTCACACCTATTGAGCCAACTAAGAGGATCGACCGGACCATCATACGCCGGGAAGTCGAGCTTTGTGGAACCGAGGCACGCCTGAACCAGAACCTGAACCTCATCCGAGGTGATTGTTTGGTAGGGGCGGAAGGGAGGAGATGGACGGGGTGGATCCATAGATGGGTTGTGGAGGGGGGTGAGGCCATAACGGCATATGAAACTGGTTGGCAGGTGGAGGCGTGAAGGTGGTAGAGGCGGCGGTGAAAATCTGCGGCTGCTGCTGTTGCTCATGGTAGGGTTGCTGCTGCCGATGGTACGGCTGCTGCTGGTAGGTGG
>NC_041390.1:243031277-243071586 GCF_002162155.2 Triticum dicoccoides | reverse complement strand
TGGTCCAGATTGATGTTAGGGGGTGGCTGTGGCGAGTAAGGAGATGGCTAGAGGTGGTAAAAATTTGTTGGCGTCTGAGAGTGGTTGGCAGTGGTCAGCACAGGGTTTTGTTGCAAGGGGAAGTAGAGGTGAAAGGCAGGAAAGTGAGGGGGTGGTGGGGTGGGCAATCTGCCCAGCGGGTGAAGGTCCGCCGGCGGAGGCGGTGGCGATTACCCCCACTGGAAAAGGGGACACTAGAGGTGCTGTTGATGAGGGGAAGCACCAGGGGTGAGTCGTCGTTAGAGGAGGGCCTGGGGCAGAGGTGGCGTCATGGGCGGCTGCTGCAGCTGTGGAATCTGGAGGTGGCGGCAGCGCCGATAGCCGTTGCTCAAGCGCCGTCAAGCACATCCTCGGCTCGTTGGCGTGTGAAGGCCTCCAATTGCTTCCTAATGATCTTCATTTGCTCTACAGCCTTGATCTTGATTTATTTGCCCTCATTCGTAGATGGATCTGATACCAAATTGGAAGAATCTTCCTAACCCTAATTACTGAGAAGTAGATAAAAGTACGCCCTTCGTTTCTAAATATGTCTTTTTAGAGATTCCAATACAAACTACATACGGATGTATATAGACATATTTTAGAGTGTAGATTCACTCATTTTGCTTCATATGTAGTCCTTATTGGAATATCTAAGAAGACTTATATTTAGGAATGGAGGGAGTAAACGATAGTATTCTTCTCTAGAAAAGACTTGACCAAAAAGCGGGTAAATCTATTCAAACTCTAACAAGATCTCTACTGACTGGACTCTTTCTCAACAAAGATGCTTAATCAACTAGGACTCTAATTAAGGAATAAGACTCCATGTTTGATGGGTTGGTCCACATAACAGGGTCAAATAAGAAACATATGAACTGGAAAGTTTTGGAGTAGCAAAAGAAAGGAATAGGAACCGGAGGAAAACTAGACTAGTAGGCGTTCTGTGGACTGTATGAGAACCAAAGGAAAGACTGGCTAGAAAAGGCAGCAGCAGCAACCCACCTTATATTTATTACTCAGGTTGCATGCTGCTGCATGCTGATTTGACAGTAAGTAGCTACATGGACGACTTTCCTATTTGGTACCAAGGCCACCGCCTTGGGCTTTCGGCCAAAAAAATTCTCTCTTTGCATGTTTGTTTTCCTGCAAAATTGAGGTTCCGTGAAATCTTTCCTACATTTTCGTGTTCATCCATTCCGTTGAATGGAACGCTGCTACAGGGAGAAAAACTATAGGATAGCATTCCTTCAAAGTTCCCCTTTGATTTTCCTGTAAACTGAACAGACCCTGAAGTAATAGTGCTACTTTGGGGGGTGCTTGGTTTTTCCACGTGCCCTTTGTATGTATGTTAACCTATAATGTTTGGTGATACCTTGCGTTAGTTGTTGTTGGTTCTCATTTCTGCTTCGTTTGTTCACAGGTCTTCCAGCTGAGACCCTTGTTGACCGGTATGTGACAGTGGGTGCGTACTGTCTTCTGCGCTCATGCACTATTGAACCTGAGTGCATCATCGGTCAGCATTCCATCCTAATGGAAGGCTCATTGGTTGAAACTAACTCGGTCCTTGAAGCTGGCTCCGTCCTGGCCCCAGGGAGGAGGATTCCGACTGGGGAACTCTGGGCTGGCAACCCTGCCAGGTTTGTTAGGAAGCTGACCAACGAAGAGATAATGGAGATTCCAAAGCTTGCTGTGGCCATCAATGATCTTATGCAAAGCCATTTCTCAGAGTTCCTCCCATACTCTAATGCTTATTTGGAGGTAGAGAAGCTGAAGAAGTCGTTTTCAATTACTTTGTAAGATCATGTTTTCCCTCTCCCAGCAAATGAGTGAGGAAATAAAGCAGCCCGAATACTAGAATCTCTGTATTCAATCTAATTTGTAGCCTGGGTCCATCTGTTACGTTGAATTTTTTGTTCATGGTTGTCAACTGGGGACACCCTGCACAGCAGGAATTGTACCTCGTTGCACCTTTGTTCGGCAGTGCAACGCACATACCTGTTTTCCCCTCACATTGAACATATTTTATGGGTAGAAATTTGCTTTCTGTGCCATGAGGAAACATGTATTTTGACAAATTATGGTGGATAACTATGAGATAAGGTTTTAGTAGTTGCATTTAAGAAAGCAATGGAACCAAGGGCAACTCCAACGCCGTGCACTGAATCGGACACACCAAACGTACGTGGTAGGGGAGCTGACAATTTAACCCGATGCACCATATGTCGGGTATGACCTCTTTCACTTGACATGCGTATGTAGATCAATAACAATTTAGCATTATAAATAGATGCAATAACAACCAAAATGCACCGATGTTCAAGAAGTTTTTACATCAAACCGATACCAAAAGATGGCAGCCCTTTCTATCCTGGCTTGGCTGTCTGTGCCAAATTCATCACTATTCGGTCGGCTCCTCTGAAGCGTACGCCTAGCGCTTCAACACGCTAGCACGATACATTTGCACAATCTTCGTCGCATTAGATCGATACATTTGCACAATCTTCGTCGCATTAGATCCAAATCTGACATCTTCTTGATCAACGTTGGCCTTCTTCTCTTGTAGTTTGATCTTCTTGTCTTGTGTCTCCATAAACTTGTCAAACCTCTTTGTCTTCTTTTCATTCACATCATTGCGACCGTTGTCCCTTATTGCTTTTCCTTATCTCAATTCCTTATGTGTGTGTGTGTGTGTGTATGTTTTGAAGCGTTGTTTTCATCAGCGTGGCTCGACGACAACACTCCAAAGGCCGCATTCAGTGGTCAGACCAACCTGAGCCCTTGACTACCCGGGAAGATCTCGATGAGCTGCGTCAGTGTTTCCCATGAGCACCAGCTTGGGGACAAGCTGCGGGCGGAGGGGAATGTTACTGTCACACCTACATGTGCTGATAACTATGCCGACATCAGTTACCAAGATGAATCCCAACAGGAAGCCCAATTTCTTTTTGAACTCCCAACAGAAAGTCGTTCATGAAGCGTATCAGACATCCCGCCCAGGTACGGTTTGTGTGTGTCAAGTGTGCACATATATAGGCAGCGTGTGCATGTTGCGTGGAACTTGGCCATTGGTAGTGTTAGAAGGGAGAGAGAGGCATTGGTGGAATAGTTGTTGTATTGCTTGAGCCTTGTGGGCATATATATATAGGGGTACAATGATCTATTTGGAGTACAAGACAAGCCAGAACAAATCCTAGTCTATCTTGTCTTTACTAATAATCACGATACTCAACATCCCCACGCAGTCACAATGGTAGCGACGCAGACGGTGAGTCTGGAGAAGAATCCGAAGGCAAGCCGACGAACACCCCCCCATCACAGTCGTAACGGTCGATGCATCACGGAGTCGTGGCTGGAGTGAAAATCGACGAGGTTGCTCAAGCAAGGCGGTAGCCCTTTGTGTCGTTATCGAGGTAGCCGAGAGCGTGGGTGGTGGAGCCGTGGTCGAGGTAGCCGTGCGAAGAATGTCGTGGTCAATGTCGAGTCGGGGTGGCCGGTGTCGAGGAAGTCGCCATGGAGCCGCGGGCGCAAGGGGGCGCCGAGTTAGCATGAGCGCAGTGGTGTCGAAGTAGTGGTGCGCCGGAAAGGAGATGCTGTTGACAACGCGTCGCGACGAGTTTGCCAAGCCCGGGGACACATCGTAGACGAAATCACACACCGGTGTTGCCAGCACCGGGCATGCATAGACGGACGAAGACGAAGTTGACGGAACGCCGCACCAGGCTTGCCAGGCCCGGGGACATGTCGTGGACGAAGGCACACGATGGTGTTGCCAGCACCGGGCATGCGGAGACTGGGACCTGCACGAGCTGTACGCCATGTCGAAGAAGTCGGAGAGGCCAACAGAGAAGAACTCGACGACGATTGCGGCGTCCATCAGCGCGGGGCCGATGTCACCAACGGTGGTCGGAGTAGACGAAGTGGTCGGGGTAGATGATGGCGACGCTGGCGACGAGTTGGTGCTGGACGAAGACGAAGGGAGGTGGACGGGCGGCGGCGTCGGTTACGGGGGTAGCAGCGGCGGCGGCGGCGGCTAAGTTAGGAGCACGGCGGTGGTGCTCGAAGTAGGCGAGGAGAACCCAACAGTGTGACGAAGACCGGCGCGGACGACGGTGTTCCCGCGCCAAGGGAGGCGGCGCGGCGCATACCACGAGAAGTCGACGTGCATGGGCGGTGGCGGACCGCGGGCCGCGGCGCTACGACCCGAAGGGGCGACGCAGCGGCGGCGGGCAGGTCAGGGCGACAACGGAAGACCTCGGGGTGGTCGTAGGGACCGCGAGCCGCGGCGCTCCAGCCCGAAGGGGCGGTGCAGCGGCAGAGCGCGGGTCGGTGTAACCGCGGGGACGACCTCGGGACGGCTGAGGGAGTCCTGGATTAGGGGGTCTCCGGACAGCCAGACTATATCCTTTGGCCGGACTGTTGGACTATGAAGATACAAGATTGAAGACTTCGTCCCGTGTCCGGATGGAACTCTCCTTGGCGTGGAAGGCAAGCTAGGTAATACGGATATGATGATCTCCTCCCTTGTAACCGACTCTGTGTAACCCTAGCCCCCTCCGGTGTCTATATAAACCGGAGGGTTTAGTCCGTAGGACAACATACAATCATACCAGAGACTAGCTTCTAGGGTTTAGCCTCTACGGTCTCGTGGTAGATCAACTCTTGTGATACTCATATCATCAAGAACAATCAAGCAGGACATAGGGTATTACCTCCTTCAAGGGCCCGAACCTGGGTAAACATCGTGTCCCCTGCCTCCTGTTACCATCCGCCTTAGACGCACAGTTCGGGACCCCCTACCCGAGATCCGCCGGTTTTGACACCGACATTGATGCTTTCATTGAGAGTTCCACTGTGCCGTCATCATAAGGAGGATGGCTCGTCTCGTTGTCAAGGACAACATCACTTCTGGGGGAGCCCTGGCTGTAGGCCAAACTCTCTAACTAGGCGGCTTTGTCATGACCGCCCGCTCGGCCGTCGCGCCGATGATGACTTCTCGGGTCATCGAAAATAGCCTCCACATCGGCTCAAAATTCGCCGAGTAGATGGATCCAATGGAGCTCTCCTCTTTGAACGAGCTCTTGTATCGCATCGCCGCTCTGGGAGTCACCACGGACTACGATCGGATCGAGCTTAAACCCGACCAAAGGGAGATTAACTCTCCGCCGATCACCTATCAAATAGCGGTGGTGGAGGAGCAATGCGGCGGTTCTCCCTCTATCCCGAGGACGAACTATGTCCGGATTCCCGAGCTCTCCGAGCCGGATACCCGCTCACGGGAGGACATTGCCCTAACCCTGAACCTAGAATCAGGTCGCATACCGAACCTGTAGAGCAACATCCCGGAGCCCGAACTTCCAAGATCGGAAACTCCCCTACCCCGGGATCTCAGATTGGGTCAAGGTCTGGACTTAAATCCACCCACCCACCAGATACAAACGATCTTTCCCACATTAGGCAAGCTCCCCAAGAGACAGTACATCACTATTGGGCCAGATTCCTCCTTGTAATGAACAAGGTCAAGGACTGTCGCGAGGAAGATGCAATTTCGTTCTTTTGCAACAATTGCACGGACAAGGGAATCCTTAACGCCATAAGTCGCCGTGACATAGCACACTTCGCTGACTTGGTGGCCATAATACGGAAATACTGTGCGATGGAAAGTGCCTGGAAAACCCAAACACAATTTTGGGACAATCCGGCTTTGACAAAATCCCCAGTCCGAACTAAAAGGGTGCACTCTCATAAGCCGCTCGACTCAATTACAAAGAAGCAAAAGCCCACTACAGGGCGTGGAACCGTATTGGAAGGATGGCTTAACGGGCCCTGCAAAATTCATAGTATGACGGACACCATACCAACACATAGCCTTAGAGCATGTTGGGTACTCCGGCAGGTGGCCAAGAGAGGTGAGGATCTCCTCATACAAAACATCCCATAACTCCCTCCCGCGGATAACAATACAGTATTAACAGTCTTTGAGACCTTCGCCTCAAATAATAGGCGTAAGCGAGCACTCCGCAGCCTTGTCGAAGTCTGCCACGTAGCAGCAATAAATCCATGGAGCGACACGGCCATTACTTTCAATGCCAGTGACGAACCTAAATCCCAAACAGCCCGAGCACCAGCCGCTTTGGTCCTCAGTCCAATTGTGGACAACTTTTGGCTCACTAAAGTGCTCACGAACGGCGGCAGCGGATTAAACCTCATTTATGAGGAGACTCTTCAAAAAATGGAAATAGACAGCAACCATATTGAGCAAAGCACCACAACCTTCCGAGGAATCATCCCTAGTCGGGAGGCACGTTGCGCTGGGAAAATCACACTAGATGTGGTATTCGGCACTCTGGAGAATTACAGGTCCGAAGAAATCACATTCCAAGTGGCCTCATTCAGTAGCGGATACCACGCCCTTCTAGGGCGGGAGGCATTCACAATTTTTCAAGCCATACCCCATTACGGGTACATAAAGCTCAAAATGCCTGGACCCAATGGAATCATCACTCTAGCTAGTGATCCGGACATAGCATTCCGCGCCGAGAACAAAACAGCCGCACTGGCCCTCGAGGCACTAGCCGAAGCCCTTGTGGCGGAGGAGTTAACCGCGTTGCGCTCCACAGTGGACAGGGACGACGTGATACTAGACAAAAGATCCAAGTCCATCTCCTTTAAACCAGCGGATGAAATAGTCAAATTCCAAGTCCATCCAACGGACCCCACAAAAACAACGTCCATTGGGGCACAGTTAAACCCCGCCGTAGACGCCGCACTATGGGAGTTCCTACGCGAGAATTGGGACATATTCGCCTGGCATCCTCCAGACATGCCAGGAATCCCACACAGGCTGGCCGAGCATAGCCTTAACATTCTAAAAGGATTCAGGCCAGTCAAGCAGACTCTTCGCCGTTTCTCAGAACCTAAGAGACAAGCCATGGGAGAGGAGCTAGCCAAATTACTGGAAGCCGGATTCATTAGAGAAATAAAGCATCCGGACTGGCTAGCAAACCTGGTGATGGTGCCAAAGAAGGACAAATCCCGGCGCCTATGCATCGACTCCAAGGACCTTAATAAGGCTTGCCCAAAGGATCCCTTCCCTCTCCCTCGCATCAATCAAATTATCGACGCTACCGCAGGACACGACTCATTGTGCTTCCTTGACGCATACTCCGGTTACCATCAAATTAAGATGGCGGAGTCTGACCAAGATGCAACGGCATTTATCACCCCATATGGCCCCTTCTGATTCAACACAATGCCCTTCGGGCTCAAAAACGCCGGCGCAATGTATCAACGCATGATTCAGACATGTCTGGAAAAGCAGATCGACAAAACAGTGGAGGCATACGTCGACGATGTGGTCGTTAAAACCAGACACGTCGACTCCTTAATAGACGACTTGAGGCTCACGTTTGACAATCTCCAAACATACGACATTAAGCTCAATCCAGAAAAATGCGTTTTCGGCGTACCCGTCGGAAAGCTCCTGGGCTTTATCGTCTCCAGCAGAGGAATTGAAGCAAATCGGGCCAAAATTCGGGCTCTGTTGCAGTCGGCTATCCCAACTGACCTCAAGCAAATCCAGAAGTTAACTGGATGTGTGGCGGCTTTAAGCCTCTTTATCTCCTGACTAGGGGAAAAGGCACTCCCCCTTTATCGCCTTCTTCGGCGCACCGAACACTTCGAGTGGACGGACGCAACCACGGCCGGACTGGAAGAAATAAAAGCCATCCTGGCCACCAACCCAATCTTGGCCGCGCCAAGTGTTGGTGAACCAATGATATTATATATAGCGGCAACTCACCAAGTTGTAAGCGCAGTGCTCGTCGTCGAACGAGAGATGGACAGACATAAATTCCCAATTCAAAAGCCGGTATATTATGTATCCACCGTCCTCACTCCATGCAAATCACGGTACCCACATTATCAAAAGATAGCATACGCGGTATTCATGGCATCCCGGAAATTACGACACTACTTTCAAGAGTGTTCAATTATGGTGGCCTCTGAAGTACCACTCAACGACATAATAAACAACCGCGATGCCACGGGACGGATTGCCAAATGGGCTATCGGGCTCCTCCCGTTCGACATAACATATAAACCACAACAAGCCATTAAGTCGCAAGTACTGGCCGATTTCGTAGCCGAATGGACAGAAGCTGAACTCCCTAAAGAGTACGGCGCATACTCCAATTGGATCATGCACTTCGACGGCTCCAAAATGATGGCTGGTCTGGGGGCTGGCGTCGTCCTGACGTCCCCCACCGGAGACACAGTGCAATACGTACTCCAAATACTATATACAGACTCCAACAACGCAGCCGAATACGAGGCCCTGTTACACGGTCTCCGGATGGCAGTTTCCATGGGCATTCAACTCCTGGAGGTGCGTGGGGACTCGAACCTCGCAATATCCCAAATAAATGGAGACTTCGATGCCAAGGATCCGAAAATGGCAGCATATCGCAACACCGTCCTCAAAATGTCAGCTCGGTTTGAGGGGCTTGAATTCCATCATGTGGTTTGGGAAAACAACCAGGCGGCAGACATCCTCGCCCGTATCGGTGCTAAACGCGACCCTGTCCCACCTAACATCTTCCTGGAAAAACTGTTTAAACCATCCATGGTATGGGAAGGGGACACCGGCAACAATAGTCCGGACCTGGCCACAACCCCAGATACCGAACACTCTAACACAATCGGAGGCTCTGCCATCGAAATAACACCTTCAGCCCACGTAATAATGGCCGTCATCGCCCCGTGTACAGAACCATTCCTGGCCTACCTAACTAGGCAGGAACTACCCGAGGACCAAAATGAGGCACGCTGCATAGTGCGGCGATCTAAAGTCTACAAGGTTCACGAGGGAGAGCTTTATAAGAAAAGCACTACCGAAGTCCTTCAAAGGTGCATCTCCGAAGAGGAAGGGCGGAAGCTTTTGGCAGAAATCCATGCTGGACTCGGCGGCCATCACGCCGCAGCCCGGGCCCTTGTAAGCAAGGCCTTCCGTACAGGTTTCTATTGGCCGACGGCCCGAGCAGATGCGCAACATCTGGTCCAGCATTGCGTCGGTTGCTAGCTCTTTGCAAACCAAAGCCATATGCCGCCTACCGCTCTCCAAACAATCCCCATTACTTGGCCCTTCGCGGTCTGGGGGCTTGATATGGTCGGAGCCCTTAAAGGGGGAACCCATAAGAAAAAAATACTTACTGGTCATGGTGGATAAATTCACCAAATGGATAGAAGCCAAACCTGTCAAGATGGCTGAATCCGGACCAGTGATAGACTTCATGTTCGGGGTCGTACACCGTTATGGCGTCCCCGACAGCATCATCACTGACAATGGCACGAACTTTACAGCCAACAAAGTGAAACTTTGGTGCAGCAACATGGGCATCAAACTCGATTATGCTTCGGTCTATCACCCGCAAACTAACGGTCAAGTAGAGCGAGCGAATGGTCTTATCGTGAGCGGCATTAAACCCAGGTTAGTGCGGTCCTTAAAGGAGTCAAACACGCACAGGGTAGAGGAGCTCGACTCCGTACTATGGGGGCTGTGGACCACGCCGAATCGCACTACCGGATACACACCATTCTTTATGGTGTACGACGCTGAGGCGGTTCTGCCTTGCGACATAATTCATGACTCACCTCGAGTGCGCATGTACGAAGAAAAAGAGGCCGAGCTCGATCGGCAGGACAATTTGGACGCCCTGGAGGAAGAGCGCGACGTGGCAAAGGCCTGTTCCGCATTCTATCAGCAATAGATTCGAAGGTATCAAAGTAGAGAAGTACGGGCCAAAACCTATAACGTTGGCGAACTAGTTCTACCCCTGTCGGAGAAGAAAAAGAACAAGCTCAAGCCCAAATGGGAGGGTCCCTTCATTCACTACAACATGAACCCCCCTATAGCAACGCATTTTTCCGTATCTAGAAGTTCATATATCCGTTGTTAGTGTCTTTACCAACGGTTTAGGATGCGTTTCCTTATCCGGTGTTGCTAGCGCATAATGCAACGCTTATATTATTGTTGGTTAAAGGGACCGTTGCAAAAATACAACACATAAAACAGACTCATGCAACACTTCTATGCGTTGGTGATTATTGTATAGGGAACAAAATCCCACGGCTTGGCAATGGAGGATTTGCAACGCTTCAAGTGTTGGTTCATTTATAATGTCAATAATAATATTTTTTATACATATTGCCAGGAATTAAATTGGTGCTTCACATAATGGTGATAACTATGAATCTCCAGTAAAGAAAAACAAGAGAATTACTCGCGAGAGGGAGAATCATATATTAGATAAAATTGTTGGATTATAATAGGGGATATTACACAAGGAAAATCATCCAAATGGATATACAATCTAAATGTTTTCTTGACTTAAATTGAAAGCATCCATCAACATCCCTAGAACTTAACTAAAACAGAATCGACGAACATCATCCAACAGGAACATGATCCCTACAGCTTAACTAAAACTGAAACCATCCGTCTTCATCATCATGAACAGGAACATCATCATCATTGTAGTATACTTGCCACACACACCCATAGAATCGTCCATTTATCTTTTGGATCTACAAAAAAATGAACTGTTAACACACAATGCATTGACATGATGCAAGTACTGATATAGGTAGGATATTAGTCACTTACAAAGGTTGACATGCACAACCAAATTTGCATTACCAAGAGTTGCAGTTTTTGCGACTATGTACCTAATCTTCAGTTTTCACAAGTGCCATCTCGACATGCACTACCTAGAATTCATTAGTAATTTCAGCACCATCAAGTTCAAATTTAGGATCACAACTTACAACTGTAGCAAGAGCTACATTTTTGTTATGATTTTTTAGGCTCGTTAAAAATACTTTTTTTCCTGCCTGTTAGAGAAAATAAAAGTTACGATGGGCAGAATCATGTCAAGCAAAATAATTAATAGAAACATGACATATAACACAAAATGTTGAGAGGCAAAGACATGTCGTGTTTGCATCTTTTCCTCTACTTTATGGTTATGAATACATTCTTCTACATGTTAATCTCATGATGTGCAACATCTATGAAATTCTATGAAGCCTTTCACTACAAACAAAGTAGTTTTGGTGATGAACGCTTAAAATAATTAAACTTCATATGATACCTTTAATGTAGAACACAAAGATAGACATTTTTATTCGAGTAGCAGTATGGTATGATAAACTGCAAAATTCTGAGGCACCTACTGGAAGATAGAGAAGCAGTGTGTTTGACCATTAATCAAGTAACAAAATGTTACTATATCAATACTTGGGACATATTAAGCCAAAAGATAAATTAAATTTACCAAATTAGTACAAATAAAACATATTAGACAATAAAAAGAAGCTTTGAAGCATAAGATCCATCATAAATGAGGTACTCCCAGTACCGACCCAATGATTTTGCATGCACTGCAGCGAGGACAGCAGGGCGGATCAAGCATTAGTTCATATTTACCACCAACTCCTAATAAAATAGCTAGTATATATCCAGATCAAACTCTAACTAGCACATCTGAGCAGATAAATCAAAGGCAGTGACACTATTAAGAAAAGGAGAAGACACAGCAGAGAAAACAAGACTGTAGTATGTTCGAACAAATAATTAGGATGTCTTGTTTGTAGACTACAAATACAAATCAGATAGAGATATGGTGATATATTTAATTGGAAGTTGCAGGCATCCAAAAAATAATATTGAATATGGTCTAATAATTGAAGGACACTACAGATGAACGGTGCCTATTAAAGTGATATTGAAACAATTGACATTATTTTTCTTTTTCTTTTTGCAATCCATCAGTACATGACCTCATGATGAATCAGAAACATGTTAGTATTTATAAAGTGGCCATAGGCTACAAATTTACTTCTCTTTTCCCCATGGTGTGTATTCTTCGTTGTAAATAAAAAATACATCAAGAGAATAAAGGAGTGACACTACGGATGTAGGCAAGCATAGTATAAAGAGGAAGCACGAACCACAAAGAAGTGTCTAGAATTTGGTAAACTAGCAGACAGAACCATATATGTATACGTTGTTAATAATAGAAGAAGGGTACATCAATCAAATTCCAAAAGCCAAGTGAATAAATGGAAAACGCCTATGGTTTTGTATTCCTGGAACACACTCTAGTTCAGTTATCTTTAAAAAATACAGAAGTCGGATAGGTTGTAATAGGTGTGGAATTTTATCTAACATGTCACTTGAGTAAATAAGTACTAATTGTCTCAGCGTAGTTTTATAAGATTTGTTTCCCTTCTACTGTATTTAGGGGTTACGCAGTAAACAAATTTCTGTTCATAAATCATAAGTAAATCACAAGATCCGCTTGCATAAAAAAATTGATATGACATTCAGCTCACATAAACATCTTTTTAAATGGCAAGCATAGCTCATGGTAGATGTACTCAATAACATTTTTCAGAGTTTTGTGACAAGCAACAGTGATTGATCACCAGATTACCTTCCTTTCGATCTTGAACTCTAACTGTAGTGGGGAGAAAGCTTTATGCAACTGAGTGCTAATTTCACCAGATGTTGATGGATGATAATGCAGAGAACTGTGGATCAGAAGCCCTCAGATCCAACAAGTACTCAGCTTTGCCATGCTCTACACCAATATCCTGAAGGAAATATGCCCTAGAGGCAATAATAAAGTTATTATTTATTTCCTTATATCATGATAAATGTTTATTATTCATGCTAGAATTGTACTAACCGGAAACATAATACATGTGTGAATACATAGACAAATAGAGTGTCACTAGTATGCCTCTACTAGACTAGCTCGTTAATCAAAGATGGTTATGTTTCCTAACCATGGACAAAGAGTTGTTATTTGATTAACGGGATCACATCATTAGGTGAATGATCTGATTGACATGACCCATTCCATTAGCTTAGCACCCGATCGTTTAGTATGTTGCTATTGCTTTCTTCATGACTTATACATGTTCCTATGACTATGAGATTATGCAACTCCCGTTTACCGGAGGAACACTTTGTGTGCAACCAAACGTCACAACGTAACTGGGTGATTATAAAGGTGCTCTACAGGTGTCTCCAAAGGTACATGTTGGTTTGGCGTATTTCGAGATTAGGATTTGTCACTCCAATTGTCGGAGAGGTATCTCTGGGCCCTCTCGGTAATGCACATCACATAAAGCCTTGCAAGCATTGCGACTAATGAGTTAGTTGCGGGATGATGGATTACGGAACGAGTAAAGAGACTTGCCGATAACGAGATTGAACTAGGTATTGGATACCGACGATCGAATCTCGGGCAAGTAACATACCGATGACAAAGGGAACAACGTATGTTGTTATGCGGTCTGACCGATAAAAGATCTTCGTAGAATATGTAGGAGCCAATATGAGCATCCAGGTTCCGCTATTGGTTATTCACCGGAGACGTGTCTCAGTCATGTCTACATTGTTCTCGAACCCGTAGGGTCCGCATGCTTAAGGTTTCGATGACAGTTATATTATGAGTTTATGCATTTTGATGTACCGAAGTTTGTTCGGAGTCCCGGATGTGATCACGGACATGACGAGGAGTCTCAAAATGGTCGATACATAAAGATTGATATATTGGAAGCCTATATTTGGATATCGAAAGTGTTCCGGGTGAAATCGGGATTTTACCGGATTACCGGGAGGTTACCAGAAACCCCCGGGAGGTATATGGGCCTTAATGGGCCTTAGTGGAAGAGAGGAGAGGTGGCCAGGGCTGGGCCGCGCGCCCCTCCCCCCTTAGTCCGGATAGGACAAGGAGAGAGGGGGCCGGCACCCCCCTTCCTTCTCTCTCTCTCCTCTTTCCCACTTAACGAATCCTATTCCAACTAGGAAAGGGGGGAATCCTACTCCCGGAGGGAGTAGGACTCCTCCTGGCGCGCCCTATGATGGCCGGCCGGCCCCCCTTTTGATCCTTTATATACGGAGGGAGAGGTCACCCCTTGAGACACAAGTTGATCCACGTGATCATATTCTTAGCCGTGTGCGGCGCCCCCTTCCACCATAGTCCTCGATAATATTATAGCGGTGCTTAGGCGAAGCCCTGCGACGGTAGTACATCAAGATCGTCACCACACCGTCGTGCTGACGGAACTCTTCCCCGACACTTTGCTGGATCGGAGTCCGGGGATCGTCATCGAGCTGAACGTGTGCTAGAACTCGGAGGTGCCGTAGTTTCGGTGCTTGATCGGTCGGGCCGTGGAGACGTACGACTACATCAACCTAGTGCTTCCGTTGTCATCTACAAGGGTACGTAGATCACACTCTCCCCTCTCGTTGCTATGCATCACCATGATCTTGCGTGTGCGTAGGAAATTTTTTGAAATTACTACGAAACCCAACAGTGGTATAAGAGCCTAGGTTTTATATGTTGATGTTATATGCACGAGTAGAACACAAGTGAGTTTTGGGCGATATAAGTCATACTGCTTACCAGCATGTCATACTTTGGTTCGGCGGTATTGTTGGATGAAGCGGCCCGGACCGACATTACGCGTACGCTTACGCGAGACCGGTTCTCCCGACGTGCTTTGCACATAGGTGGCTTGCGGGTGACCGTTTCTCCAACTTTAGTTGAACCGAGTGTGGCTATGCCCGGTCCTTGCGAAGGTTAAAACAACACCAACTTGACAAACTATCGTTGTGGTTTTGATACGTAGGTAAGATTGGTTCTTGCTTAAGCCCGTAGCAGCCACGTAAAACTTGCAACAACAAAGTAGAGGACATCTAACTTGTTTTTGCAGGGCATGTTGTGATGTGATATGGTCAGGACATGATGCTAAATTTTATTGTATGAGATGATCATGTTTTGTAACCGAGTTATCGGCAACTGGCAGGAGCCATATGGTTGTCGCTTTATTGTATGCAATGCAATCGCGCTGTAATGCTTTACTTTATCACTAAGCGGTAGCGATAGTCGTGGAAGCATAAGATTGGCGAGACGACAACGATGCTACGATGGAGATCAAGGTGTCGCGCCGGTGACGATGGTGATCATGATGGTGCTTCGGAGATGGAGATCACAAGCACAAGATGATGATGGCCATATCATATCACTTATACTGATTGCATGTGATGTTTATCTTTTATGCATCTTATCTTGCTTTGATTGACGGTAGCATTATAAGATGATCTCTCACTAATTATCAAGAAGTGTTCTCCCTGAGTATGCACCGTTGCGAAAGTTCTTCATGCTGAGACACCACGTGATGATCGGGTGTGATAGGCTCTACGTTCAAATACAATGGGTGCAAAATAGTTGCACACGCGGAATACTCAGGTTATACTTGACGAGCCAAGCATATACAGATATGGCCTCGGAACACGGAGACCGAAAGGTCAAGCGTGAATCATATAGTAGATATGATCAACATAGTGATGTTCACCAATGAAACTACTCCATCTCACGTGATGATCGGACATGGTTTAGTTGATTTGGATCACGTAATCACTTAGAGGATTAGAGGGATGTCTATCTAAGTGGGAGTTCTTTAAGTAATATGATTAATTGAACCTAAATTTATCATGAACTTAGTACCTGATAGTATCTTGCTTGTTTATGTATGATTGTAGATAAATGGCCCGTGCTGTTGTTCCGTTGAATTTTAATGCGTTCCTTGAGGAAGCAAAGTTGAAAGATGATGGTAGAAATTACACGGACTGGGTCCGTAACTTGAGGATTATCCTCATTGCTGCACAGAAGAATTACGTCCTGGAAGCACCGCTGGGTGCCAGGCCTGCTGCTAGAGAAACACCAGATGTTATGAACGTTTGGCAGAGCAAAGCTGATGACTACTCGATAGTTCAATGTGCCATGCTTTACGGCTTAGAACCGTGACTTCAACGACGTTTTGAACGTCATGGGGCATATGAGATGTTCCAGGAGTTGAAGTTAATATTTCAAGCAAATGCCCGGATTGAGAGATATGAAGTCTCCAATAAGTTCTATAGCTGCAAGATGGAGGAGAATAGTTCTGTCAGTGAGCATATACTCAAGATGTCTGGGTATTGTAATCACTTGATTCAACTGGGAGTTAATCTTCCGGATGATAGCGTCATTGACAGAATTCTCCAACCACTTCCACCAAGATACAAGAGCTTCGTGATGAACTATAATATGCAAGGGATGAATAAGACAATTCCCGAGCTCTTCGCAATGCTAAAGGCTGCGGAGGTAGAAATCAAGAAGGAGCATCAAGTGTTGATGGTCAATAAGACCACTAGTTTCAAGAAAAAGGGTAAAGGGAAGAAGAAGGGGAACTTCAAGAAGAATAGCAAGCAAGTTGCTGCTTGAGAAAAAAAACCCAAGTCTGGACCTAAGCCTGAAACTGAGTGCTTCTACTGCAAGCAGACTGGTCACTGGAAGCGGAACTGCCCCAAGTATTTGGCGGATAAGAAGGATGGCAAGGTGAACAAAGGTATATGTGATATACATGTTATTGATGTGTACCTTACTAATGCTCGCAGTAGCACCTGTGTATTTGATACTGGTTCTGTTGCTAATATTTGCAACTCGAAACAAGGACTATGGATTAAGCGAAGATTGGCTAAGGACGAGGTGACGATGCACGTGGGAAACGGTTCCAAAGTCGATGCGATCGCGGTCGGCACGCTACCTCTACATCTACCTTCGGGATTAATATTAGACCTAAATAATTGTTATTTGGTGCCAGCGTTAAGCATGAACATTATATCTGGATCTTGTTTGATGCGAGACGGTTATTCATTTAAATCAGAGAATAATGGTTGTTCTATTTATATGAGTAATATCTTTTATGGTCATGCACCCTTGAAGAATGGTCTATTCTTATTGAATCTCGATAGTAGTGACACACATATTCATAATGTTGAAACCAAAAGATGCAGAGTTGATAATGATGGTGCAACTTATTTGTGGCACTGCCATTTAGGTCATATCGGTATAAAGCGCATGAAGAAACTCCATGCTGATGGACTTTTGGAACCACTTGATTATGAATCACTTGGTACTTGCGAACCGTGCCTCATGGGCAAGATGACTAAAACGCCGTTCTCCGTAACTATGGAGAGAGCAACAGATTTGTTGGAAATCATACATACAGATGTATGTGGTCCGATGAATATTGAGGCTCGTGGCGGATATCGTTATTTTCTCACCTTCACAGATGACTTAAGCATTTATGGGTATATCTACTTAATGAAACACAAGTCTGAAACGTTTGAAAAGTTCAAAGAATTTCAGAGTGAAGTGGAAAATCATCATAACAAGAAAATAAAATTCCTACGATCTGATCATGGAGGAGAATATTTGAGTTACGAGTTTGGTGTACATTTGAAACAATGTGGAATAGTTTCACAACTCACGCCACCCGGAACACCACAGCGTAATGGTGTGTCCGAACGTCGTAATCGTACTTTACTAGATATGGTACAATCTATGATGTCTCTTACTGATTTACCGCTATCGTTTTGGGGATATGCTTTAGAGACGGCCGCATTCACGTTAAATAGGGCACCATCAAAATCTGTTGAGACGACGCCTTATGAACTGTGGTTTGGCAAGAAACCAAAGTTGTCGTTTCTGAAAGTTTGGGGCTGCGATGCTTATGTGAAAAAGCTTCAACCTGATAAGCTTGAACCCAAATCGGAGAAATGTGACTTCATAGGATATCCAAAGGAAACTATTGGATACACCTTCTATCACAGATCTGAAGGCAAGACTTTTGTTTCTAAATTCGGAAACTTTCTGGAGAAGGAGTTTCTCTCAAAAGATGTGAGTGGGAGGAAAGTAGAACTTGACGAGGTAACTGTACCTGCTCCCTTATTGGAAAGTAGTACATCACAGAAACCTGTTTCTGCGACACCTACAGCAATTAGTGAGGAAGCTAATGATAATGATCATGAAACTTCAGAAGAAGATACTACTGAACCTCGTAGATCAAACAGAGTAAGATCCGCGCCAGAGTGGTATGGTAATCCTGTTCTGGAAGTCATGCTACTAGATCATGATGAACCTATGAACTATGAAGAAGCGATGGTGAGCCCAGATTCCGCAAAATGGCTTGAAGCCATGAAATCTGAGATGGGATCCATGTATGAGAACAAAGTATGGACTTTGGTTGACTTGCCCGATGATCGGCAAGCAATTGAGAATAAATGGATCTTCAAGAAGAAGACTGACGCTGACGGTAATATTACTGTCTACAAAGCTCGACTTGTCGCAAAAAGTTTTCGACAAGTTCAAGGGGTTGACTACGATGAGACCTTCTCAACCGTAGCGATGCTTAAGTCTGTCCGAATCATGTTAGCAATTGCCGCATTTTATGATTATGAAATTTGTTAGATGGATGTCAAAACTGCATTCCTGAATGGATTTCTGGAAGAAGAGTTGTATATGATGCAACCGGAAGGTTTTGTCGATCCAAAGGGAGCTAACAAAGTGTGCAAGCTCCAGCGATCCATTTATGGTCTGGTGCAAGCCTCTCGGAGTTGGAATAAACGCTTTGATAGTGTGATCAAAGCATTTGGTTTTATACAGACTTTTGGAGAAGCCTGTATTTACAAGAAAGTGAGTGGGAGCTCTGTAGCATTTCTGATATTATATGTGGATGACATATTACTGATTGGAAATGACATAAAATTTCTGGATAGCATAAAGGGATACTTGAATAAGAGTTTTTCAATGAAAGACCTCGGTGAAGCTGCTTACATATTAGGCCTAAAGATCTATAGAGATAGATCAAGACGCTTAATTGGACTTTCACAAAGCACATACCTTGACAAGATTTTGAAGAAGTTCAAAATGGATCAAGCAAAGAAAGGGTTCTTGCCTGTGTTACAAGGTGTGAAGTTGAGTCAGACTCAATGCCCGACCACTGCAGAAGATAGAGAGAAAATGAAAGATGTTCCCTATGCTTTAGCCATAGGCTCTATCATGTATGCAATGCTGTGTACCAGACCTGATGTGTGCCTTGCTATAAGTCTAGCAGGGAGGTACCAAAGTAATCCAGGAGTGGATCACTGGACAGCGGTCAAGAACATCCTGAAGTACCTGAAAAGGACTAAGGATATGTTTCTCGTATATGGAGGTGACAAAGAGCTCATCGTAAACGGTTACATTGATGCAAGCTTTGACACTGATCCGGACGATTCTAAACCGCAAACCGGATACGTGTTTACATTAAACGGTGGAGCTGTCAGTTGGTGCAGTTCTAAACAGAGCGTCGTGGTGGGTTCTACGTGTGAAGCGGAATGCATAGCTGCTTCGGAAGCAGTGAATGAAGTAGTCTGGATGAAGGAGTTCATATCCGATCTAGGTGTTATACCTAGTGCATCGGGTCCAATGAAAATCTTTTGTGACAATACTGGTGCAATTGCCTTGTCGAAGGAATCCAAATTTCACAAGAGAACCAAGCACATCAAAAGACGCTTCAATTCCATCCGGGATCTAGTCCAGGTGGGAGGCATAGAGATTTGCAAGATACATACGGATCTGAATGTTGCAGACCCGTTGACTAAGCCTCTTCCACGAGAAAAACATGATCAGCACCAAGGCTCCATGGGTGTTAGAATCATTACTGTGTAATCTAGATTATTGACTCTAGTGCAAGTGGGAGACTGAAGGAAATATGCCCTAGAGGCAATAATAAAGTTATTATTTATTTCCTTATATCATGATAAATGTTTATTATTCATGCTAGAATTGTATTAACCGGAAACATAATACATGTGTGAATACATAGACAAACAGAGTGTCACTAGTATGCCTCTACTAGACTAGCTCGTTAATCAAACATGGTTATGTTTCCTAACCATGGACAAAGAGTTGTTATTTGATTAACGGGATCACATCATTAGGTGAATGATCTGATTGACATGACCCATTCCATTAGCTTAGCACCCGATCGTTTAGTATGTTGCTATTGCTTTCTTCATGACTTATACATGTTCCTATGACTATGAGATTATGCTACTCCCGTTTACCGGAGGAACACTTTGTGTGCAACCAAACGTCACAACGTAACTGGGTGATTATAAAGGTGCTCTACAGGTGTCTCCAAAGGTACATGTTGGGTTGGCGTATTTCGAGATTAGGATTTGTCACTCCGATTGTCGGAGAGGTATCTCTGGGCCCTCTCGGCAATGCACATCACATAAAGCCTTGCAAGCATTGCGACTAATGAGTTAGTTGCGGGATGATGGATTACGGAACGAGTAAAGAGACTTGCCGGTAACGAGATTGAACTAGGTATTGGATACCGACGATCGAATCTCGGGCAAGTAACATACCGATGACAAAGGGAACAACGTATGTTGTTATGCGGTCTGACCGATAAAAGATCTTCTTAGAATATTTAGGAGCCAATATGAGCATCCAGGTTCCGCTATTGGTTATTGACCGGAGACGTGTCTCGGTCATGTCTACATTGTTCTCGAACCCGTAGGGTCCGCACGCTTAAGGTTTCGATGACAGTTATATTATGAGTTTATGCATTTTGATGTACCGAAGTTTGTTCAGAGTCCCGGATGTGATCACAGACATGGCGAGGAGTCTCAAAATGGCCGAGACATAAAGATTGATATATTGGAAGCCTATAGTTGGATATCGAAAGTGTTCCGGGTGAAATCGGGATTTTACCGGATTACCGGGAGGTTACCGGAATCCCCCGGGAGGTATATGGGCCTTAATGGGCCTTAGTGGAAGAGAGGAGAGGTGGCCAGGGCTGGGCCACGCGCCCCTCCCCCTTAGTCCGAATAGGACAAGGAGAGAGGGGGTCGGCGCCCCCCTTCCTTCTCTCTCTCCTCTTTCCCACTTAACGAATCCTATTCCAACTAGGAAAGGGGGGGGGGGAATCCTACTCCCGGAGGGATTAGGACTCGTCTTGGCGCGCCCTATGATGGCCGGCCGGCCCCCCTTTTGATCCTTTATATACGGAGGCAGAGGGCACCCCTTGAGACACAAGTTGATCCACGTTATCATATTCTTAGCCGTGTGCGGTGCCCCCTTCCACCATAGTCCTCGATAATATTATAGCGGTGCTTAGGCGAAGCCCTGTGACGGTAGTACATCAAGATCGTCACCACACCGTCGTGCTGACGGAACTCTTCCCCGACACTTTGCTGGATCGGAGTCCGGGGATCGTCATCGAGCTGAACGTGTGCTAGAACTCGGAGGTGCCGTAGTTTCGGTGCTTGATTGGTCGGGCCGTGGAGATGTACGACTACATCAACCTAATGCTTCCATTGTCGATCTACAAGGGTACGTAGATCACACTCTCCCCTCTCGTTGCTATGCATCACCATGATCTTGCGTGTGTGTAGGAATTTTTTTGAAATTACTACGAAACCCAACATATTCTTCTCCCACAGCGTCGCGGCAGCCTAGTCGACCAAGCTGTGTAAAGCTGTCAACCTGCTCCTCAGTTTGTAGTAGCAGAGAGCATAGAGATCTAAATGGTCTTTTAAGCGAATGAAATATATAAAAAAGTTACTGAACTGTGCCTCAAATAAAAGAGGGGGAAAGTTTTGAGGTCATGTCCATTGCAACATATTCAGTGCTTGAGTGCGATTGCCTTTCTCTGCACCGAGTGGAGATAATTATTACTTAGTAGAGAAATTTGATTTGTAACTTGCTCTGAAGTCTCGAAAAGAAATATGACCATATGACGGATTGACTGATCAGGCCTACAACATAAGCAAGTGGCACCATAAGCAAAAAGTGGAACTTTGAATTGTCATCATCAACCACGGGACTAACACAAGCAGCCTTATTATACAATCAGTCAACCACATAATCAAGCAACCAATGATTGCACAATCAAATTTTACTTCCATGGGCTCGTGACAGGGTCCTATAAGCCATAACTGAAATCAATTGAATCACAACAAGAGGCTCTAGCTAGAAGCTCCCCTCCGCACAAACCATCTATAATTCAACTTGTCCGTCATTATCAGGGACTAGCAAGTCGTAACTAGCAATCCCCAACAATACTTAAGTCAAACAGAGCAAGATGGGGAGAATAAAATTGGGAGAAGAGAAGCGGTCCGGCTCACCATGGCAGTGCGATCGCGAGGGTGCTTGCAGAAGTAACTCTGCCCGTAGTTGCAGGCCCTCATGCGAAGGTAGTAGACGTAGTTGGTAGTAGGGAAGCGGTGACGAGGGGCGGCGCGCCGGGAAGCAGGGTTGCAGGGGAGCGTTGACTAGGGACGGCGCACCGGATGGAGTATCGCAGGAGGAGTGGTGAGGGGCGGCCTTCCTCGGCGGAGGATGGTAGGGGAGTGGTGAGGGGCGGCGCTCTGGGATGGAGGTAGGTCGAGGGGCGGCGGTCGGCGTGGGAGCCTATAGGATCTAGTGGAGGAATAGGGAGGCTGGGAAAGGTAATGACCTAGATTAATCGTGAAAGCCAACTTGGGCCGGGCTAGGCAAGAGGCTGGGTTAGTACGTTGGGCTCTTTACTTGGAGTTATGGAGCACACATCTACAACGCATATGCTACAATGCTTATTATCCGTATCTATTATGAATTTTGCAACATACAGTCAAAATGTTGTAGAATATGTGTTGCTTTATAGGGGGTTTCCTTGTAGTGATTATCGACCAGGTTCTGACCGGTGGAGCGTACTGTCTGCGGGATGCATCAGATAATTGACTCGAGCCAAACCCATGGAATGCAGCTAGACTCTGAAGATTCTACGCCTAGCGCCGGACTCTATGTTCGTCTCCTCACCTCCGTCAATTTTTTGCATATCTGTCTTTTCTCTCTTTCTCCCTTTTTACTCTATTCAAGGCCCTTAAAGGCTATACTTGTGTCCCGGTTACACAATCTTGATGCGCTAACCGCGCTCATTATACCTGGGGGCTTCTTATACAGAAGCTTAATCTAACTTTTTTCCTAGGCTTTACGCCTCATACATGTGTTATTCTTCCGCATGTACCTTTTTCGCCATTATATGCATCGATATGACTTAAGTTTTGGCCAAGCTGGGTTGCCTGGCTCTTGTATTTATGCCCTACATTCCCGTTAATTCGGCTAGGGCATAAGGGGAGCACCTCTGCGATTGTTACTGTTGGGTCAGCCGGATGTGTACCTCAGACTGAGTAAAGCCGAAAGCTAGCGTTCTTAAGGGAATATTCGATCAGTGAATAAAAGATGACTTTTATCTAACTTGAAACATGCCCCTAGATGTTTATATCCTGCGTCTCTTTTCGCAGTTCAGACATGCACATTAGGGCATGCGTACCGAGGGAAAGGAACCCTTAACGGAACTATTCTCCCTAGAAGATGTTTCTTACTACCCATGTAATATAACATAACTAGTTGGGTACTTGTCTGTTCAAGCACTTATGACCCCTACGCCTGGTCTCCATGCATACCCCAGTTTTTACATAACCAAGCGGGTATTCGGATACACTCCGGACTATCGGGTCCAGAGGTCGAAGCGAAAAGGTCCGCCATGACAAATGATTTACAATCCGGCTAGGGACATTACATATGTCACTTGAATTACACAGTCGCTAAGACTGATTCAATTCTTCTTATATACCATCCAACAGGCTGTCTAGCCTACAATCCTGTTGGGAATACTTTACGGCTAATTCTACTTGATCATACACTAAACTGACGGGGATCTCTTTCCCATCAGGCCCCATAGGTCCGACCTCGGCCATGTGGTTTGGGTCCGCTCAGGTATATCGTGTCTTCACCATAGCCCAGGCTTCCCTTACACCTTGTCGGCAGGCTGATATCTTCCATAATCGGAAGCGCCACCGTGCTCCCTTGAGCTTCTCTAGAAGCTCCCCCATGCCTCCTGGCGGGGACGCAGATGGCCACAAGGCTTGGGCAATACCCTGTATCACCTGTCGAACTTGCTCGTGCAGTTGTGAGAGCTCTGGTAGAAGATCACCCGAAGACCCGGGCATCTCCTCCGCGGGACGACCCATCAGCATACCGGCAGACATAGCTCTATTAGCCGGCTTCTTCGCCGAACTCCTTTAAAAGTTCGTTCAAGCACTTACTAAAAATGCCGCGCCGAAGCCATTTATTCCCCTTCACGGAGTCCGCAAGCTGGGCTCAGACATCTTTCAGTTCCATGCCCAGCCGGATATTGGCGTCTTGGAGATCATTTTTCTCCTGCCTGACTCGTGTTAGCACGCGCTCGCCAGCATTTCGCTGTCGATCATCATATGCCGCATCCACCTCCACGGCCTCCGGATTCACTCCGGGGCCACCTGCAACATCTATTGTTAGATTTTCATATATGCCGCATACTACCTGGTACCCGTATTCTTTGCAATGGAAACAAGTGTTACCAGAGGGACCCTTCTCGGACTCCTTCAATGCGGCAACAGCGGCCCCTAGCTGGGCCTTGCACTCTTCCAGCTCTTGAGACAATTGGGAATTCTTCTCTGTAAGAACCTGCACGAATAATGATCCTTAAATCAGTTGCGTCAATGGTTTCAAGTCTCAGGGGCTACTGATACATATAATCGTCAGATTTGCTTACCCGTATATCCCTTACATACTGGTCCGTGGCTCTGGCTAGACCATTTTGAGCAGCACGGATGTACGCGTCCCCGGAATTGAAGGCATCAAATGCCTCTGGTGAGAAACAAGCGTCACGGAGTACGGCCCGACAACGCATGTGATTCATGGCGCTCTCCACATCAGAATTTGTAGCGGATAGTCTGTCTGCATCCTCTGTAGGAGGAACATCCGGCGTCTACCCCACATTAGCTGATAACCCACAAGTATAGGGGATCGCAATAGTTTTCGAGGGTAAAGTATTCAACCCAAATTTATTGATTCGACACAAGGGGAGCCAAAGAATACTCTCAAGTATTAGCAGCTGAGTTGTCAATTCAACCACACCTGGAAACTTAATATCTGCAGCAAAGTATTTAGTAGCAAAGTAATATGATAGTAGTAGTAACGGTAGCAAAAGGTAACAGTAGTAAAAGTAATGTTTTTGGTATTTTGTAGTGATGATAGTAATAGCAACGGGAAAGTAAATAAGCGAAGAACACTATGTGGAAAGCTCATAGGCAATGGATCAGTGATGGAGAATTATGCCAGATGCGGTTCATCATGTAACAGTCATAACCTAGAGTGACACAGAACCATCTCCAGTTCATTGATATAATGTACGCATGTATTCCGAATATAGTCATACGTGCTTATGGAAAAGAACTTGCATGGCATCTTTTGTCCTACCCTCCCTTGGCAGCGGGGTCCTTACGGAAACTAAGGGATATTAAGGCCTCCTTTTAATAGAGTACAAGAACAAAGCATTAACACATAGTGAATACATGAACTCCTCAAACTACGGTCATCACCGGTAAGTATCCCGATTATTGTCACTTCGGGTTAACGGATCATAACACATAATAGGTGACTATAGACTTGCAAGATAGGATCAAGAACACTCATATATTGATGAAAACATAATAGGTTCAGATCTAAAATCATGGCACTCGGGCCCTAGTGACAAGCATTAAGCATAGCAAAGTCATAGCAACATCAATCTCAGAACATACTGGATACTAGGGATCAAACCCTAACAAAACTAACTCGATTACATGATAGATCCCATCCAACCCATCACCGTCCAGCAAGCCTACGATGGGATTACTCACGCACAGCGGTGAGCATCATGAAATTGGTGATGGAGGATGGTTGATGATGACGATGGCGATGGATTCCCCTCTCCGGAGCCCCGAACGGACTCCAGATCAGCCCTCCCGAGAGGTTTTAGGGTTTGGCGGCGGCTCCATATCGTAAAACGCGATGAATTCTTCTCTCTGATTTTTTTCTCCCCGGAACACAATATATAGAGTTGGAGTTGGAGTCGGAGGAGCTCCAGGGGCCCCACGAGGTAGGGGGTGCGCCCTAGGGGGGCAGGCGTGCCCCCACCCTCGTGGACATGTGGTGGGCCCCCTGGCCTTCATCTTTTGCAGGTATTTTTTATAATTTCCAAAAAGTTGATCCATGAAGTTTCAGGTCATTCCGAGAACGTTTGTTTCCGCACATAAATAACACCATGGTAAATCTGCTGAAAACAACGTCAGTCCGGGTTAGTTCCATTCAAATCATGCAAGTTAGAGTCCAACACAAGGGCAAAAGTGTTTGGAAAAGTAGATACGACGAAGACGTATCAACTCCCCCAAGCTTAAACCTTTGCTTGTCCTCAAGCAATTCAGTTGACAAACTGAAAGTGATAAAGAAAAACTTTTACAAACTCTGTTTGCTCTTGTTGTTGTAAATATGTAAAGCCAGCATTCAAGTTTTCAGCAAAGATTATAACTAACCACATTCGCAATAATGCTTAGGTCTCAAGTTTACTCATATCAATAGCATAATCAACTAGCGAGCAATAATAATAAATCTCGGATGACAACACTTTCTCAAAACAATCATAATATGATATAACAAGATGTTATCTCGCTAGCCCTTTTTGAGACCGCAAAACATAAATGCAGAGCACCTTTAAAGACCAAGGACTGACTAGACATTGTAATTCATGGTAAAAGAGATCCAGTCAAGTCATACTCAATGTAAACTAACAATAATGAATGCAAATGACAGGGGTGCTCTCCAACTGGTGCTTTTTTAATAAGAGGATGATGACTCAGCATAAAAGTAAATAGATAGGCCCTTCGTAGAGGGAAGAAGGGATTTGTAGAGGTGCCAAAGCTCGGTTTTGAAATAGAGGTGAATAATATTTTGAGCGGTATACTTTTATTGTCAACATAACAACCAAGAGATGGCGATATCTTCCATGCTACACACATTATAGGCGGTTCCCAAACAGAATGGTAAAGTTTATACTCCCCCTTCCACCAACAAGCATCAATCCATGGCTTGCTCGAAACAACGAGTGCCTCCAACTAACAGGAGTCCCAGGGGGAGTTTTGTTTGCAATTATTTTGATTTAGTTTGCATAAAGTATGGGACTGGGCATCCCAGTGACCAGCCATTTATCTCGTGAGTGAGGAGTGGAGTCCACTCCTCTTGAGAATAACCCGCCTAACATGGAAGATACAGACATCCCTAGTTGATACATGAGCTATTCGAGCATACAAAATAGGATATTTATTTGAAGGTTTAGAGTTTGGAACATACAAATTTACTTGGAATGGCAGGTAGATACCGTATATAGGTAGGTATAGTGGACTCATGTGAAATAAGTTTGGGGTTTAAGGGATTGGATGCACAAGCAGTATTCCCGCTTAGTACAGGTGAAGGCTAGCAAAAGACTGGGAAGCGACCAGCTAGAGAGCGACAACAGTCATGAACATGCATTAAAATTAATCAACACCGAATGCAAGCATGAGTAGGATATAATCCACCATGAACATACATGAAGGCTATGTTGATTTTGTTTCAACTACATGCGTGAACATGTGCCAAGTCAAGTCACTTAAATCATTCATAGGAGGATACCACCCTATCATACCACATCATAACCATTTCAATAGCATGTTGGCACGCAAGGTAAACCATTATAACTCATAGCTAATCAAGCATGTCACAATAAACTATGATCTCTAGTTGTCATTGCAAACATATTTATTCATAATAGGCTGAATCAGGAATGATGAACTAATCATATTTACAAAAACAAAAGAGGTCGAGTTCATACCAGCTTTTCTCATCTCAGTCAGTCCATCATATATCGTCATAATTTCCTTTCACTTGCACGACCGAACGATGTGAATAATAATAATAGTGCACGTGCATTGGACTAAGCTGGAATCTGCAAGCATTCAATAAACAGGAGAAGACAAGGCAATATGGGCTCTTTTGTCAGATCAACAATAATGTATATAAGAGCCACTTCAACAATTTAATTATGGTCTTCTCCTATCAACCCTCAAAGGAAAGAAAATAAATAAAACTATTTACACGGGAAAGCTCCCAACAAGCAAAAGAAGAACAGGAAATATTTTTGGGTTTTCTTTTTAATTACTGCTACAAGCATGGAAATTAAAACTAGCTAAAAGCTACAACTATTTTTTGGTTTTTCTTAAGGTTTATTAAACACACAAGAAGAAAGCATAAAAAGGAAATAAACTAGCATGGATGATACAATGAAAAAGTATGAGCACCGACATCTAGCAATGAGTGTGTGAACATAAATGTAATGTCGGTGGGAAATACGTACTCCCCCAAGTTTAGGCTTTTGGCCTAAGTTGGTCTATGGCCACGGCTGGCCTGGCGGCTATCCATAATAATAGTTGGGGTCGTACTGAGAAGAAGAAGACTCCGATTTCCACTGGCTGACGATCATCTCTGGATCCCACTGGTAATTAGACTGTCGTGAAGGATCAATTTGTGGTTCTGGCTCTGGCTCCATGGATGGTGCAGGGTTCCGGTAGGCGTGAATAGCCTTTAACGGAACAAGGTACTAGCCTGCAGATAAATCAAACAAAGAAGGAGCAGGTAGGGTAATAGTCTCAAGATGATGTTTATCAAAGAACAATTTGTATTTAAGCTCTCCTTCCCTATTCTTAACAATAAAATCATGTGCCACCATACTTTTATAATCTAAATAAACACGAGGCAGCACTTTTTCTTCCTTCTCATAATGCCTAATAGGTATGTTAAAATGTGCAGCTAGGCGTGAAGCATAGATGCCTCCAAAGATGGGGCCCTTGGTACGGTTCAGACTTAACCGTTTAGCAATAATGCCACCCATACTAACAGAGTTATCACTGTATAAACCGTGGAGCAAAATAATAATATCAGGGATACTAAGGTTTCCACAGTTTCCGCGACCAATTAAACAACGACTAGCAAATAATGCAAAATAGCGTAAAACAGGAAAATGTATGCTAGTGATTCGTGCATCGGAAACCTTCCTTGTTCCCCCTACAGTGATAGTATCAATAAACCCGTCCACATCATCGCGATGTGGTTCCTTTGTCTTGCCCTCGAAAGGGACCAAACAAACCCGACAAAAATCATAAAGTGACATCTCCTTATGCTCATCATATAAATAAAACTACACCGTAGGTGGTGAGCTCCTAGAATGGAAATGAAAGTTTTGCACAAAGATATTTGTGAGTAAGAGATACTGATCGCATTGGCTATGGAGGAAAGCGGTGAGGCCTGCATTCTTAGCCAATTCATGAAAATCTTCATAAATCCCGGCTGCTCTCAAGAAATCATCAGAAGGTCATTCACATGTCCGAACCTCCATGGTGCGAGGCAGATTATACTTAGGCTTCGGTGCCTTTTCCTTCGAGCTTCGGCTCAATGAGCCCCTCAAAAGTCTCTTCATCATTTTCTGAAAAATTCTGAAATTTTTAGTAACTTCAAAATAAAAGTAAACCAAACTCAATAATATTGATAGCAACTACTCCTACAAGTGCCTAGGGCCTGTATCATGCATCAAAACTACTTGGAACCATATAAATTTGACATGCAATCTCAAGAACATGGTCACCTAGGCAGCAAAAATTTGCAATGAATGAAGCACTAGAACAAAAACTAATTGGACCAATGGAGGAGTCACATACCAAGGAACAATCTCCCCAAGCAGTTTTGTGAGAGGTGCTTTGAGCAAGGAGATCGAAAATGGCAGCAAAATGAGCTTGGACTCGGGTTTGAGCTGGTTGTTTGTGTTTGGGGGAGGAAGAAGGAGTGTGTGGGTGAAAGGATAAGTGGAGGAGGGCCACCGTGGGCCCACGAGGCAGGGGGGCGCGCCTAGGGGGTAGGGCGCACCCTCCACCCTCGTGGGCAGGTGGTTGACCCCCCTGTTGTGTTCCCAGTGCCAAATATTCTCAAATATTCTAGAAAAATTCATATTTAAATTTCAGGGCATTTGGAGAACTTTTATTTTCGGGGTATTTTTATATTGCACGGATAATCAGATAACAAATAGAAAAATATTTATTTTTATTTTATTTAATATAAATAACAGAAAGTAAAAGTGCGGTACAGAAGGTTGTGCCTTCTAGTTTCATCCATCTCATGATCATCAAAAGGAATCCACTAACAAGGTTGGTCAAGTCTTGTTAACGAACTCACTCCGAATAACATGGAACTGGAGAAATTTCGAATAACACTATGTTGCCTCAACGGGGATATGCACATCCCCAATAATAAAGAATATCATATTTTGTCTTGACAGTAGGAAGAGGAAATTCAAAACCTCCAAATATAATCGATGGAATTTTTCCAATAGAATTGATACTGTGGACTTGAGGTTGTTTCCTCGGAAAGCGTACCGTATGCTCATTACCATTAACATGAAAAGTGACATTGCCTTTAGTGCAATCAATAACAGCCCCTGCAGTATTCAAAAAGGGTCTTCCAAGAATAATAGACATACTATCGTCCTCGAGAATATCGAGAATAACAAAGTCCGTTAAAATAGTAACGTTTGCAACTACAACATGCACATCCTCACAAATACCGACAGGTATAGCAGTTGATTTATCAGCCATTTGCAAAGATATTTCAGTAGGTGTCAACTTATTCAAATCAAGTCTACGATATAAAGAAAGAGGCATAACACTAACACCGGCTCCAAGATCACATAAAGCAGTTTTAACATAGTTTCTTTTAATAGAGCATGGTATAGTGGGTACACCGAGATCTCCTAGTTTCTTTGGTATTCCACCCTTAAAAGTATAATTAGCAAGCATGGTGGAAATTTCAGCTTCCGGTATCTTTCTCTTATTTGTAACAATATCTTTCATATACTTAGCATAAGGATTCATTTTGAGCATATCAGTTAATCGCATATGCAAAAAGATAGGTCTAATCATTTCAGCAAAGCGCTCAAAATCCTCATCATCCTTTTTCTTGGATGGTTTGGGAGGAAAAGGCATGGGTTTCTGAACCCAAGGTTCTCTTTCTTTACCATGTTTCCTAGCAATAAAGTCTTTCTTATCATAACGTTGATTCTTTGATTGTGGGTTATCAAGATCAACAGCAGGTTCAATTTCTACAGCATTATCATTACTAGGTTGAGCATTATTATGAACATCATCATTAACATTTTCATTAGGTTCATGTTCATTACTAGATCGAGTTTCAACATTAGAAATAGAAATATCATTTGGATTACCAGGTGGTTCAGCAATAGGTTCACTAGAAGCATGCAAAGTCCTGTCATTTTTCTTTTTCTTCCTTTTGGAAGGACTAGGTGCATCTATATTATTTCTCTGAGAATCTTGCTCAATTCTCTTAGGATGGCCTTCAGGATACAAAGGTTCCTGAGTCATTCTACCAGTTCTAGTAGCCACTCTAACAGCATTATCATTATTCTTACCATTCAATTCATTGAGCAAATCATTTTGAGCTTTAAGTACTTGTTCTACTTGAGTGGTAACCATAGAAGCATGTTTACTAATAAGTTTAAGTTCACCTTTGACATTAGCCATATAATCACCCAAGTGTTCAAGCATATTTGAATTGTCTACCAAAATAAGCATTAAAATCTTCTTGCTTAACCATAAATTTATCAAACTCATCTAAGCATGGGCTAGCAAACTTAGTAAATGGGATGTCAGCTTTATCATATCTATAGAGAGAATTTACATTTACTACCTGTGTCGGGTTATCAAGACCACGAGTTTCTTCAATAGGTAATGGATTAAGATCATATGTTTCTTCAACAGGCGGTAAATTAAGACCATGTATTTCTTCAATAGGAGGTAAATTCTTAACATCTTCAGCTTTAATACCTTTTTCTTTCATAGATTTCTTTGCCTCTTGCATATCTTCAGGACTGAGAAATAGAATACCCCTCTTCTTCGGAGTTGGTTTAGGAATAAGCTCAGGAATTTGCTCCAGAGGTGTCCAATTATTTTCATTTGTCAACATATTATTTAATATAATTTCAGCTTCATCCGGTGTTCTTTCCCTGAAAACAAAACCAGCACAACTATCCAGGTAATCTCTGGAAGCATCGGTTAGTCCATTATAAAAGATATCAAGTATTTCATTTTTATTAAGAGGATGATCAGGCAAAGCATTAAGTAATTGGAGAAGCCCCCCCCCCCCAAGCTTGTGGGAGACTTGCTTCTTCAATTTGCACAAAATTATATATATCCCTCAAAGCAGCTTGTTTCCTATGAGCAGGGAAATATTTAGCAGAGAAGTAATAAATCATATCCTGGGGACTACGCACACAACCACGATCAAGAGAATTAAACCATATCTTAGCGTCACCCTTTAATGAGAACGGAAATATTTTAAGGATATAAAGTAACGAGTTCTCTCATCAGTAGTGAACATGGTGGCTATATCATTTAATTTAGTAAGATGTGCCACAACAGTTTTAGATTCATAGCCATGAAAAGGATCAGATTCAACCAAAGTAATTATATCAGGATCAACAGAGAATTCATAATCCTTATCGGTAACACAGATAGGTGAAGTAGCAAAAGCAGGGTCAGGTTTCATTCTAGCATTTAGAGATTGATTATTCCATTTAGCTAATAACCTCTTAAGTTCATGCCTATCCTTGCAAGATAAAATGGCTAAAGAAGCTTCTTTATCAAAAACATAACCCTCAGGAATAACAAGCAAGTCTTCATCATCAATTTCATCAGTATTATCAGATTCAATATTTTCAATCTCTCTAGCCCTAGAAAGTTGTTCATCAAGAAATTCACCAAGTGGCACAGTAGTATCAAGCATAAAATTAGTTTCATCATAAGTATCATGTATAGCAGAAGTGGCATCATCAATAACATGCGACATATCAAAACGAATAGCAGAAGCAGGTTTAGGTGTCGCAAGCTTACTCAAAACAGAAGGTGAATCAAGTGCAGAGCTAGATGGCAGTTCCTTACCTTCCCTCGTAGTTGAGGGATAAATCTTGGTTCTTGGATCTTTCAAGTTCTTCATAATGATAAGCAGATATAAATCCCAAGTGACTCAAAGAATAGAGCTATGCTCCCCGACAACAGCGCCAGAAAATAGTCTTGATAACCCACAAGTATAGGGGATCGCAACAGTTTTCGAGGGTAAAGTATTCAACCCAAATTTATTGATTCGACACAAGGGGAGCCAAAGAATACTCTCAAGTATTAGCAGCTGAGTTGTCAATTCAACCACACCTAGAAACTTAATATCTGCAGCAAAGTATTTAGTAGCAAAGTAATATGATAGTAGTGGTAACGGTAGCAAAAGGTAACAGTAGTAAAAGCAATGTTTTTGGTATTTTGTAGTGATGATAGCAATAGCAACGGGAAAGTAAATAAGCGAAGAACAATATGTGGAAAGCTCGTAGGCAATGGATCAGTGATGGAGAATTATGACGGATGCGGTTCATCATGTAACAATCATAACCTAGAGTGACACAGAACTAGCTCCAGTTCATTGATATAATGTAGGCATGTATTCCGAATATAGTCATACGTGCTTATGGAAAAGAACTTGCATTACATCTTTTGTCCTACCCTCCTGTGGCAGCGGGGTCCTTACGGAAACTAAGGGATATTAAGGCCTCCTTTTAATAGTGTACCGGAACAAAGCATTAACACATAGTGCAATACATGAACTCCTCAAACTACGGTCATCACCGGTAAGTATCCCGATTATTGTCACTTCGGGGTTAACGGATCATAACACATAATAGGTGACTATATACTTGCAAGATAGGATCAAGAACACTCATATATTGATGAAAACATAATAAGTTCAGATCTGAAATTATGGCACTCGGGCCCTAGTGACAAGCATTAAGCATAGCAAAGTCATAGCAACAACAATCTTAGAACATAATGGATACTAGGGATCAAACCCTAACAAAACAAACTCGATTACATGATAGATCCCATCCAACCCATCACCGTGCAGCAAGCCTACGATGGAATTACTCACGCACGGCGGTGAGCATCATGAAATTGGTGATGGAGGATGATTGATGATGACGATGGCAACGGATTCCCCTCTCCGGAGCCCTGAACGGACTCCAGATCAGCCCTCCCGAGAGGTTTTAGGGCTTGGCGGCGGCTCTATATCGCAAAACGCGATGAATTCTTCTCTCTGATTTTTTATCCCCGAAACACAACATATAGACTTGGAGTTGGAGTTTGAGTCTGAGGAGCTCCAGGGGGCCCACGAGGTAGGGGGGCACGCCCTAGGGGGGCAGGTGCGCCCCCCACCCTCGTGGACAGGTGGTGGGCCCCCTGGCCTTCATCTTTTGCAGGTATTTTTTATATTTTCCAAATAGTTGCTCCGTGAAGTTTCAGGTCATTCCAAGAACGTTTGTTTCTGCACATAAATAACACCATGGTAAATCTGCTGAAAACAGCGTCAGTTCGGGTTAGTTCCATTCAAATCATGCAAGTTAGAGTCCAAAACAAGGGCAAAAGTGTTTGGAAAAGTAGATACGACGGAGATGTATCATTAGCTTCCGCCTCTATGTCCGGCCCTGGAGCCCGACTGGTCGAGGCGTGATCGGCAGCCTCTCCGGATATAGTTCGCCGATCGTTTTTTCTGTTAAGAAGCACAAATGTCATTATATATTAAGAAAGACGACAACCACGGAGTGAGGTTTTGCGTCATACCTCTGTGCCGGCGTCTCCGTCCTGACCGCCTTCCTTTTTGGCCTACCCGGCTTCAGTGCCTCTTGTTGGCGAGTTGCTGTGGGTTTGGCACGGTGTCTCGAATGCCTTCCCTGTAAAACACCATATGTGTATGGTGCGTAAAGTGCATAAAAGGGGATCCTTTTTTGGAGTTGGGACTTTGGTTTTTCTTACGTGCGACGCAAGGAGTAGTCCAGGATAGTCGGCCGTTATGGCCACCACGGCGTCATCACAGCTCAATTGATAGAATTGCCTGTCTATCAACTCCACAAATATGTCCGGATCCTCCTCGTGTCCGGGATTGAGGGCTCGGTCAGGGTCCTCCGGTTGTGGAGGTGGGCTGTTGACCTCCCTTACAGCTTTTCTCAATTCCTGTCGTGAAATGGAAAGGTGAGTACCTACGATGAAGAATGTGGGAAGGTTGGGAGTAAAGAGGTACAACTCACCCAGCTTGGAGGGTTGTACATGGAGAATCCATCCCGTGGCTTAATACGGATGAACTCCTCTTCCTCTCCCTTGAACAACTCGGACATAATTTTTCCTAAAGCAGCAGCGGAGTCCGGTCCTTTGCGCCCGTAACGGGTGGCATCATCTTCCTCGTTAAAACACCACAGGGGGTGCCCTCGATATTGGAGTGGCTGCACCCCCCGCATTATGCATATCGACATAACCTCGATTATTGTCAATCCTGATTGAGCCAGCGCTTTAATCCGGTTCATCAGGTAAAGGACTTCTCTGTTGTCTTCCTCCTGGGGGCTCCGTGGGCGCCAGTTTCGGCGTTTCTTCAGAGGAGCATTGTTGAACTCAGGAAGACCCCGCCGAACAGGGTCTGGAAGGGGGACGTCCTCCATGTAAAACCACTCCGAAGGCCAGTCTTCGGACATCTTCTTCGGAGTACCGGACAGGTATCCAGTCTCGGCGATGCGCCATATTTCGGCTCCGCCCACGTGATAAAGTGACCCCTTCTATGTGCGGGGCACCAGGCAAAATAGCCTTTTCCACAGCTCAAAATGAGCCTCGCAGCCTAGAAACAACTTACAAAGGGCAACATAACCAGCGATGTGTAATATGGAAGCAGGGGTGAAATTATGCAACTGGAGGCCGTAAAACTCCAGGAGCCCGCAGAGGAAGGGATGGATTGGAAATACGAGTCCCCTTAATAAGTAAGGGACAAGGCATACCCGCTCCCCCTTAGAGGGATTGGGGAAGCTCTCCGCTTGCTCCCCGCCATTATAAGTGGCGAGCCCGGCTCGGACGGGGATCATATATGCTGGAGGGAGAAATCCCTGGGTCTGCAACTCTACTAAACGGCTGTGCGAGACGGAACACTTCTCCCAATCACCGGGCTTAGGGCTACGGGAACGGGAGGAGGAGCTGTGGTGGCCAGCCATGATGGATTGGATTTTTTCGAGCGCGCTCCGATGGATTCTTGCCGTGGGAGGATGGTGTGGATTGGATCTAAGAATCCCCATCCCTTTAATAGACGATTTATTTACCTTGCTAGGGGGGCGAATGTAAAAATGCCATGGCTCCTCGCATTCGCTCGATGCGTGGAAGATAGCCCTTATTGGGCATGGAAGCCAAGAAGTCTAACATTTATGGGAGCCGGACACTACTTAGCAGATATTTCAGGATTTGGAGAAGAGCCTGCCTTGCAATGCCGAAGACAATACTACGTGCTGGACCCATCGTCATTGAAGCCTGGTTCAGGGGATACTAAGGGAGTCCTGGATTAGGGGGTCTCCAGACAGCCGGACTATATCCTTTGGCCGGACTATTGGACTATGAAGATACAAGATTGAAGACTTCGTCCCGTGTCCGGATGGGACTCTCCTTGGCGTGGAAGGCAAGCTAGGCAATACGGATATGAAGATCTCCTCCCTGGTAACCGACTCTATGTAACCCTAGCCCCCTCCGGTGTCTATATAAACCAGCGGGTTTAGTCCGTAGGACAACATACAATCATACCAGAGGCTAGCTTCTAGGGTTTAGCCTCTACAATCTCGTGGTAGATCAACTCTTGTAATACTCATATCATCAAGAACAATCAAGCAGGACATAGGGTATTACCTCCTTCAAGAGGGCCCGAACCTGGGTAAACATCGTGTCCCCTGCCTCCTGTTACCATCCGCCTTAGACGCACAGTTCGGGACCCCCTACCCGAGATCCGCCGGTTTTGACACCGACAACGGCGGCGTGGACCGCGTGCCACGCTCGCTACGGCCCGACGAGGCAACGCAGCGGCGGCGCGAGAGTCGGTGCAGCTACGGGGACGGCCTGGAGCGGACGTCCCCGGGGCGGCGGTGGACCGCGGGCTGCGGCACTACGGCCTGAAGGGGCGATGCAACGGTGACGCGGGTCGGTGCAGCCGGGAGAAGAACCATGGGGCGGCGGTGCTACGACCTGATGGGGCGACGTAGCGGCAGCCCGTTGCTCGATCGGTAGAGGGGCACGCTAAACTTGGGACAGTCTTCACGGGGCATGCGGAGGCGCGCACAACTGACGGACCAGGTTGGTCGCACGGCTTGGATGAGGCGGATCGCGGCGATGGGCAGGTGATCAATCCGATCGCGCGCGAGGTCGGGGACGCCGCTCGATGAAGACGGGGTGGCGGTGGAGTCCGAGATGAAGCTAGCGATGATGGACGGCATGTGACGACGTGCAAACGATCGCGTCAGCACCGGCACCCGGGCCACCAAAGCAGCGCCGACACCAAGGCAGCGAGGCCCGAGCGACCAATGAAGCAGCGGCGCCTGAGCTCAAGGCAGCCGACGGGCCTGACGCAACCGGCCCGACGCAGCCGAGGACAAGCCGGGGACGCGGCCGGGGACGCAGCCGGGGCCGGCGTGGATCGATTGGCAGGCCGACGCGCGAACGCGGGTAATGATTGGCCGCCACATGGCGCGAGGTCGTCGGATGTAGGCGATGCAGGTGTCCCGGTCGGAGCAGGGCGGTGACGGCCGGCGCAGGGCGACAGATGGGCCGGCGCACGGACGACGACCTTGAGGGACCGCTTGTCACGCGAGGCCGCCGGGTCGGTGAAGTAGCCGGCCGGTCGTGCCGGTGTTAGAGTAGAGGTGCGGGGTGTCGATGGCGGCGGCGGGCGACGCAAATAGATCAAGTAGAGATTAGAAAATCAAAAAGAAAACGCTGATTAAAACGACAGCGATAGAGCGAAAAAACCCGGAACGAGGGCTCGGGAAAAAAACTCTCTAGGGCAGCCGGCCAACACGGCTGACAGACGAACCCTAGGTATGGGTGGCACGGCCCCGGTGGCGGTCATGAAGGCTGACTGCCACGGGGGCGACGCGTAAGTGCGGAAGTGGTGGCGGCTAGAGTTTAGTATCAACTTGCAATAGATAGCATGTTAGAAGGGAAAGAGAGGTTGGTGGAATAGTTGTTGTATTGCTTGAGCCTCGTGGGCATATATATATAGAAGTACAATGATCTATTTAAAGTACAAAACAAGCCATAACAAATCCTAGTCTATCTCATCTTTCGTAATAATCACGATACTCAACAGGTATGACACTAGTCATTCACGTGTAATCCCCATCTACCTCTAAACAACTAAGCATTTCATGTATTTTAGGCTATTGGCCGTTGGGCGTTGCCAGTCACTTTAGTCCCACCTCGGTTACGGAAGAAGGCTAGGATCACCTTATAAAAAAGAGTGCCATATTTTTTTTAAGTTAGTCTTTTGGGATGTAGTGGGATTTTCGTTTGTCAGTGGTGTGTTCTATGCGCACAGAAAATGACTGAAAGTGTGGAGCTGGGGCCGGGACGCTAACACTTTACCTCTAATTTGATTCGAGCAAATCAGTTGCTTATTGCTAACAAAAATGTGTGTGCGTGATTCTAGGTGCTGATCAAATAAAAGGTAAATTGCCATGATGCATAAACTCTATTTGCCATCATCCATTGAACTAAAATTGCTATGGACACATAAAAGGTAAAATTTTGGAATGTTGCAAAGAAAAGAAAATTTGTCATGATGTAAAATAAAAGGATAATTGTCCATGCCATGTACAAGTTTGGCATGATGGCAAAAAAGAGTAAATTTGACACGATGCACACGAGATGCTTGTCATTGTGGTTAGAAAGTTGCATTGGTGGGAAAATATGTTTAAGTTTCCATGATGACAAATTTAGTGTAAATTTTCCATAATGTAAAAATTACCATGATACATACAAAACTAATTCACATGATGCTCAAATAAAAGGCATCAACTAAATAGACATGGTCCAATGTACAAAGTGTCATGGTAACAATAAAATTGCCATGCATGCAAGAAATGAAAAAAAAGAAATTTCGCCATCCATAAACTAAAAATTGCCATGGTACATAAACTAAAATTCGTCATGATCCATAAAATAAAATTTCCATGGATCATAAAGCAAAATTGATATGGTACCAAAAAATGCAACTTTTCCATGCATCTATTTCTCTTTGTTACAAAAAATTGTAAAGACAGTAAACAGTAAATATTTTTTGCCATGCTCTATAAGATAATGGCAAAATGTGCATATATGAATTTGCGATGCTATTTTGAAGAAGAAGAGTTTGACATGCAATGTGACGCAAATTTGCCATGGTATATGAATTTTTGAATAACATATTTCATGACAACTAATTTTGCCATGGCAAAAAATGGAGACTTACCAAATGCTATGAATCATTGATGAAAAAAATCAGAAAAATAGTGTGATGTTCACATGGCAATTCAAAAAAGAAAAAGAAAATATGCTGTTCTACATCATATGACAAATTAGTTGGCAGCTCATATATGTGTATGATGGCAAAAGAAACCGATGCTCTTCAACGACCAGGGTTTCGACCTCCGGATCTCTCCCGAGCCGCCCAACCACATCGGTTGCCCCCGCAACCCGAACGACAACCTTTTGGGGGGCCATGATGGTGGGGGCTTGGGGGGTCACCGCAGCGACCGTGGCCCTCGCCATGGCCACAACTCTGGCTCCGAGGACGACGATGAGGAGTACGAGGACAGCACCCGACACGATCTGCCTCCCGCCTCCACCACCAGGGGCACCCGCAGCGGCGACATCACCCTCGCGCTCAACAAGCTCATGGTGGACATCTCTGTGCATGTCCGGGACCCCCTGACAGTTGCCGTCCTGGACACGACATGGATCCTCATTGGCGGCCTCCCTGACATCGCTCGCTCGGAGAGGGTCATTCGAAACATGTCCCGCATCCTCAACAAGGTGGTCGTGGTGGACGAGCTCTCTCTCCGCAAGGAGGAGGAGGTGTGGGTCAAGGTCAAATCCCTTGACTCGTCCAAGCTCTGAGCCACGATTCAGGTGTTCTTCAACGACCAGGGTTTTGACCTCCAGATCTCTCCTGAGCCGCCCAACCACATCGGTCGCCCCCGCATCCCCAATGACAGCCTTTGGGGGGGGGCATGATGGTGGGGGCTTGGGGGGTCATCGCATCGACCGTGGCCCCCTCCATGGCCACAACTCCGGCTCCGAGGACAACGATGAGGATTACGAGGACAACCCCCGACGCGATCCGCCTCCCGCCTTCACCGCCAGGGGTGGCGCTGGGGCCGGCCTCTCCCTCTTGTCCCTTCCGCTCCCCTCTGATGGCAGCAACATGTCGGACTTGAGTCTTCAGGTCTTCCTCGCTTCGTCCCCGTGCTCCCCCGATGGTGCCGTCTCCGGCATCCCCACGGCACCCCCTACTGAGTCCGACCTGCCTCC
>NC_041390.1:243011815-243030851 GCF_002162155.2 Triticum dicoccoides | reverse complement strand
CCCCTCACGCCATTCCGGACCTGTTAGACCAGGGGGTGACTGATGCCCCTCCTGGTTTCGATGGGACCCCGACTCGGAACCCGCAAGTCATGGTCATCGTTAGGCCCGCATCTCCACCAGCCCCGCCTCCGAGCTCTACGTGCCCCGCCCTAGGCGGGGAGTCGGCTGTGGTGACCACTCCTATGGCCGCCCCCACTCCCGCCTCGGACTGCGGCCTACTCCAGGTGGGGCCGATCGTCCTCGTCCCCGGTAACGTCCTCCCGTCGCAGTGCTCGGATTGAGGCATCCAGGCCGGTGGGTAGCCCAGCTCTGCCTATCCCCGAGCGGGTAGAGCTCCAGGCCGCTGCCCGGAACCTTGAGCTAGGTACTCCGTCCATCCCTGCTACTCCTGCTACTTGCTCGCTACTTGCTTGTTCTCTGCTCTTGAGTCATCTCCGCTTGGCCACCTCGCAAAGGTGGCTGTGGATTCGGCCATCGTGTTCCGGGGAGAGGTCGCCCCCCTGTCAGTTTAGATTGAGGCAATTCGCGCGTGGGAGATCCTCGACGGGCGTCTTGCAGAGACCCGCGTGCGCCTGCAGACCTCCTCGGGTGCTCCTTCCGGGGTTACCCGAGCATCCGGCCACCTGCCGTGGCCGATCCGGTGTTGATCCGGGGCCGTACCCGTTCCCGCACCACATCCCTCCGCGCCCAAAGCATGTCACAAGTCTTGGGTTCAAGCAGCCCCCCCGATGGATTCGTGATGCGGACCCTCTTCTAGAACATCCGCGGTTTCGGCCAAGACGGCCGACGCCGCCAACAGATAGAGTACATGCGGACCGAGCGAATTGACATAGTGGCCATCCAAGAAATGATGCATGCAGAATTCTCCCTGTCAGAGCTCGAGCATCTAAGCTCCGATCTATTTGCTTGGCACTGGTTCCCTTCTAGTGGGAGTACTGGCCACTCGGGTGGTATCCTTCTAGGGATGAAGGATGCCACCTTTGAGGCTGAAAGCATGGACCGAGGCGAGTTCTTTATCAGCATGGAGATCTTTGAGCGTGCCCTAAACTTCAAATGGGAGATCATTGCGGTTTATGGTCCGGCCGATCACCGCAGATCTGAGGCTTTCCTCGCTGAACTCCGGAGGAAGGTGGCGGCCGCCCAGCTACCGGTTGTGGTGGTCGGCGACTTCAACCTCATCCGGACGAGGAAGACAAGAGCAATAATTTGGTCAACTTATCCCAGATGCAGATGTTCAATGACTGCATCGCGGACATGGGCCTTCGCGAGCTTGATAGGGTCAGGGCCAGGTTCACCTGAACCAACCGACAAGTGGAGCCGACCCGCTCTGTACTAGACAGGGTCTTCGCTTCTCCTGAGTGGGACATTCGCTGCCCCCTAGCATCACTCCGAGCGATCACGCGGATTGGTTCCGATCACGTGCCTCTCCTCCTCTCGTCAAATAACGAGCGCCCCCCTGCCATCCCGCTTCCACTTCGAAACCTTCTGATTACGACAACCTGGATTTGTCTCAGCGGTGGCCGCCCGGTGGCGCGAGGCGCGTGATGCCCCTCATCGAGCCCTATCGGCCGTTGACTCCTGGCATTTTTGTGCTAAGCGGTCCTAGCAATTCATGAAAGGATGGGGTGCCAACATGGGCCGGGACATTCGCGAGCGTAAGAAAGACCTCCTTGAGGCCATCCAGTCCCTCGATCTGCGGGCTAATGCTGTAGGCCTCTCAGCCAAGGAGTGGATGCTTAGGTACAACCTAGAAGACCAGCTCACGGTCATTTACACGGATGAGGAGGCCTACTGGCGCTTGCGAGGTACGCAGGATTGGGTCCTCAAGGGGGATGCCAATACCGCATACTTCCAGGACATTGCGAACGGTCGACGACACCGTAACTCCATCCCGCTTCTTTGGGACGGTGAGACCCTCCTACAGTGGCCGGAGGACATTCGGGCCCATGTAGATGGCTTTTATAGAAACCTATTCTCTGCCTCCCCTCGGGGAGGTCTTGCCCTGGCGCAAGACATTTGGCCGGTCCACAGCTGTGTCTCCCATGCTGACAACGCGGCCCTTACGGCCTGTTCTCTGAGGCCGAGGTGTGGGCGGCAATTAAGGGTATGAACCCTTCTTCGTCCCCTGGTCCGGATGGCCTCCCATTGAAGTTCTTCCAGACCTTCTGGGAGGGTAATAAAACTGGAGGTGATGGCCCTGTTTGAGGAATTATTTGTAGGATCCATTGACCTCACTAGGCTGAATTTTGGGATAATCACCCTCATCCCCAAAGTAAACGGGGCTTTGGATATTTGCCAGTTTTAGCCGATTACGGTGATTAATGTCATCTTTCGCATCCTCGCGAAGGTGTACGCCATTAGGGTGGCCCCCATTGCCGACCAGATCACTCACCCTGATCAGTCGGCATTTATCCAGGGTCGGTATATCCTTGACAGAGTTCTGGTTTTTCACGAAGCACTCCATGAGGTTCACTCCAAACACCTCAAGGCAGTCTTCCTGAAACTTGAGTTCCACAAGGCCTATGACACGGTCAGTTGGCCCTTCCTTCGGGAATGCTTGCTGCGGAAGGGCTTCGACGACAGGTGGGTCTCCCGGGTGATGCAAATGGTATCCTCGGGCCGGACCGCAGTGAACATTGATGGCGAGGTTGGCCCATTCTTCCCCACATCCTATGGGGTGGGCCAGGGCGACCCCTTCTCACCGTTCCTCTTCAACATGGTTGTCGATGCTGTCGCAACCATCTTAGATAAAGCCAAGGTTGCGGGCCACATTAAGGGCATAGTCCCGCATCTAGTTGGGGGGGGGGACGGGATCTCCCTCCTCCAATATGCGGATGATACCATTATCATGGTGGAAGGCTCGACGAGCGACATCATGAACTTGAAGTTCCTCCTACTATGCTTCTAGCAGATGTCTGGCCTCAGGATCAACTTCGATAAGAGTGCGGTAATGGTCTTGGGATACTCCCAAGAAGAACGGCAGATCATCGCGGATCGGCTCAATTGCCGGCTTGGGTGTTTCCCCACGACTTATCTGGGGATCCCCATTAGTGATTCGAGGCTCACGGTGGCTAAGCTTCGCCCGACGGTTGGGAAGCTTGAACACCGCATCGAGCCCTGGCAGGGCCGATGGCTCTCGAAGGCGGCCCGGATAGTGCTTATCAACTCGTCCCTTGCTAGCCCGCTCTTATTCATCATGAGATTCTACAGCCTCCCTGAGACTCTGCATCATGAGATTGCCACAGTTCAGGGGCGCTTCTTCTGGGCCGGCGAGGGTGATAAGCAGAAATACCACATGGTTCGCTGGTCGGAGATCTGTAAACTGAGCGACCAGGGTGGTCTCGGGATCATGTCCTCCAAACGCATGAACATAGCCCTCCTGACGCGGTGGTTGTGGCGGATTGCCAACGGAGAGGATGGCTTGTGGCTTCGCCTCATTCAACAGAAATATCTCCGTGACCAGCCTCTCGCCTTCTGCCAGCGGTGCGGAGGCTCCCAGTTCTGGCAATCCATCATTCAACTCCTACCTATCCTTCCTATTGGCACCTCGATCGCGGTTGGATCGGGCACCACCATGATGTTCTGGATCGATAGATGGGTTGGGGACTTGCCCCTCGCAGCCCGTTTTCTCGACCTGTTCTCCATCACGGTTGACCCGTGGATCTCTGTCGCGATGGCCCTTATTGACTTAGGGCAACTCACATTCCGGAGAGCGTTTGGCCCAGCTGAGAACACTGATTGGCATGAGCTGTTGGATTGCATCGCGCTACACGAGCCTAATCTTGAGTTAGGAGATGACCGTTCCAGGTGGCATCTAGAGCCATCTGGGCAATTCTCCACTAAATCTCTATACCAAGCCATCGCACCCTCGCTGGGTCATGAGGCGCTCACCACCATCTGGGAGATCCGGCTCCCCTTGAAGATTAAGATATTCTTGTGGCAATGGATTCACGGCCGCCTCCCATCCGACGTGGAGGTCCTGAAACGCAACGGCCCAGGTAATGGGCGGTGCCCGCTCTGCGGGCCTGAAGAGGATTCGAACCATATCTTCTTCACCTGTGTGTATGCGCAGTTCCTATGGAGCTGTTTCCGTGAAATAGTGGGTGGAAGCTGGGACCACAACAACTTCCCCGCTCTCTTCGCGGAACTCTAGGCGTTAGCCCCCTCAGTTCGCCACATTAGGTGGCTGATCATCGGGGTGCTAACCTGGACGCTGTGGACTGTTAGGAATAAGTTGTGATTCAGCGCATTCCTCTTCGTCATGCTACTAACGTTTTGTTCAAATGGTCTCATTACTTGCAGCTTTGGCAGCCACTTAGCCGTCCCCGGGAGAGCGACGACATCACCTCCATCATCCCCAGCTTCACTCAATGGCTCTCCGGATGGCTCCACCGCTTCCCCCACCACCACCGGAGCCAGATTAGATCTTCTCCACCACGCCACCGCCGTTGTTTTTGTTGTGTGTGTCGTGCGCTAGTGTTGGACTTGTTGTGCTGTGCCCATAGTTGAACCTGGGTTTCGTTCGTGTGTGTGTTCGTCGGACCTGCCTGCGGTGGCTTTGTGTGTGCGTGTGTGTTTGTTTGGTTGGTACCTTGATAACTTTGTGCTCGGTGGTTGCTTTATTTATAAAGCGGGGCGAAATTATTTTTGGTAAAGAAACCAAAAACAACAAATCATGAGATAATTTGCCATAGAGAATTTTTTTAAAAAATTAGCCATGGACAAAAATTTATCATGCTATGAGCTAACTTGAGTATTTAGTATGGGTTGTTTTCCCAAGGCAAAAACATAATTTGCGATCGCAACAACATGCATTACAATCTATAGGTGATATATGACATTGCCAATTGAACAATCGTATTGTATAAACACAAAAACATGAAGTTTCCATGTGTGGGAAAATGGCATAGACATGTATGTGAATAGTTTGCCCATGTTTTATCGTTATCAATGGTGATTACGATACCAAAAAATGCCATAATTCTCTGTATAATCATCTTCTCCTCTAAGCAGCAAAACATCACTCACATTTCAATCTTAACAAAGCATGATTTGTGCAGCTTTCTCTGCAAGGTTAGCACTAGCAGAATGGATCCATATCCTTGTAGGAAGCAGTAGTTGACTAGAGAGTCTAGGTCATAGCCCCCGAAGCAGCGCCACACCAACTCGATCATAGCACCGATGGCCGTTACGTCACAGGCCGCGAAGTCAAACCCCACCACCATGACTGCCGCCACCCCTCTGGCCCTGCAGCGCCTCCTCCGTCGGCTCGGCAAGGGTGCCCTTGCCGCCCAATAGGACCAGCCTGTGCACCTGCATAGATTTAGACAGAGTAGGAAGAAAAAATGGGGAGAAGAAGGGGAATGGCCGTTGGGTGAGGAAAGAGGGTACCTGTAGCCATGCTTGACGAGGCCGATGGTGAACCCCCACGATGCAACCGACTTACTAGGATGCAACCATTGTTAGGTTAGTCCGCCGTGGGTGAGGCAAGGCAGTCGGATCAGTGGAGGAGGAAAAGCCATGGCGCCGCCCTTAGACGGAGACACTCATGCGGCCTCAATTTGGAAGTACAACACCCGCATTTCGTCGCTCGCTTCATTGTCCTTGGGGGCGTCCACTGTTGCCTAGACCGTCGGCGGGGGCGTGCTGCGCTGGGTCCCTGCGAAGGAGGAGGGAGGCTACCGAAGGGTAGCTTCTTACAGCTGGCGGGTGTGGGAGAGGAGACTAGACTGCTGCAACATTGGCGGTGGAGTGCAAGAGGAACAACGATGGATAACACGGGTGGGTTGGAGCGGAGAAGAAAAAAAGCCACGGGGTGTTCATTCCTACGGGCACACAACGCGAATGCCGTCAAATTCATGCAAAAATGATGCGATGGTAGAAAGTGTGTTTGTTTTGAGATGCTAAAAGTCTGAGATAAAAAAAAATCTATGATTCATTGAGAGGCGACGAGCAAGAGTTCAAAATTGTTGTGACATCTAGCTCACCATCAACAATTTATTCTTGTGTTCCAAGGTCATTTTCGTTTTGCCTTCGAGAGCCAATACCATTTGTTGGCTCTGAAATTCTCTAACAATATGTTTTGAGTTTTGACCTAACGACACTCTCAATGCTTATATTTAGCACTATTTCATAGGTAAACATTTGATGTGACACTCTATTTAATTATTAGGAAAGAGAAAGCAATCATATCGTAACCTAGACATAGTAGATCTTAGCCCCAAATTTAAAACATCTCGTAGTACTAACTATTCTCACGCAAAATATATTAAATGAGAGTTATTTTAGATAGTAACACTATATTAGGATTACTATATCTAAACATCTATTTAATGTCATTAGATATAGTGCACCTAATGACCCTTTACGAACAAAAATCTGCATTTAACATTGCCTGTCCACATAACATGATGACAACGTTAGGTTGCCGTGCACTAACAGCGACTCAAGCAAAGAAAAAGGTAGTAGTACCGATAACGACGGTTTGAAAAGAAAACAGTAGCACAAGATTAATAGGAATAATTAAAAAAACGAGAAATAGCAGATGTCGCTCGGCTTGAACCGTTGTCACAAGAAGGCAGAGGATCCATAGCGATTGGGACACGGATCTAGCAAAGTCCAAGGACCCTGAACAGAAAGAAATATCTTGGCCTAATAATACGATGTAGCGTAGCTCAAGATTCCCGCAATTATCGCCGACCTCTCCGACGTTTGTTAGCTCGTCAGAAGGGCCAACTCATCAATCAAAAAGAAAAATTCCTAAAAAAATCAATCAAAAAGAAAAACAACTCGTCGGAAGGGAAGATGATTTTTGACAGGATTATGTTTCACGGCGACCACGGTGGCACGTTAGAGCATCTATATACATCCGCCCCCTTCAAACCCATCTACGTCCCCGGAGGACGGTCTGGTCATTGCTCGGTCCTAAAAATGACATGACGGATCCTATGTGTATGTGTGTTTTCTGGCCCTCTCCCAACCACAGTCAATATGTGAGGCGAATGAGACGGTTCAGATGTGTCCAGATGCGTGCACATGCCAGCCCACCCCGTCCTCACAAATATCCAATCCTGGACCAAACCCTAGACAAAGTACACATTCTCTCGACTGTCCATTTGGACTCCCTGTCTTTTTCCCTTCACGCTCCCTCCCCTTCCCTCCATCATGTCTAGCTCCAGCAGCGAATTCGGCTCCGTCGAATGGGACAGGTTCTTGAAGGACTTCGTAATGAAGCCCCGGACGATAAGGAGCTTGCTCCGCATTGCCCTATGTCGGTTGCGGCTGGACCGGGACGGGTACGGGAGCTCGAGCTCCGCGTGATCCCAGGTGGTCAAACTTCATGGTCGACCGTGTCGGCTCGTCTTGCTTGGCACCGGCCTGTCATGCTCCGCGGTCGTCCCCACCGCCTACTCGAACTCTGCAGTCGTCCCCTCTGGGATATGCTCCTCCGGCTCAGCGGTGCTTGCTAGCCTGCGTTGTCAGCGCCTCCCAAAATCAGAGGCAAGGCGGCTCGTCACGCTTGGCTGAGGGCGATGGAGGCCGGATCTAGTCATTCCAGATGCGGGTCCTGCCGGACCACAGCCGACCGGGTGCCGTTAGACTCGGAGGACAGGCTCTCCATGAAGTGGACAGACGCCCGCTGCCAGAGAACTACAAAGGCAACACAATTGGCCATCGAGGAGTTCTAGTGGCTCACCCATCTAAAGGTCATGGACACGACGAGAGCAAAGCGCCTCACCAAGGAGCTGTCACGTGTCGTCTGACGTCTCGCCGGCATTTCCTCCTCGCCCTCGTCCGACGACAGCAACACCATAGACGATGACGACCACCCACCGGTCGTGGACGCCTATGCCGAGGACTTCTGCCGCTATTGAGACCCTAAGGGGAAGGGTCCGGCGAGGAAGCGGTGGTACCCGACATCCCCTCCATATCAAGTATGTAGTTTGCTATCATCTTTTGCTTTATAAGTTATAACGAACTTGTCTATTCAACTCATTTATGTCGAACTTGCTATGCACGGTCCTATGTGAATGCTATGTATATGTTGATCTACATTTTGTTTTTCATGTTTCAGGCATTGCACGGAATTGAAGGTTGCATATGGGAGACACGGTTGTGAACGTGCATTTAAGAGGTGACTGGACGCTATCCATGAACGTGCCGGATGCGTCCGCAGATGTATAGAAGCTCATGTTAGTGACGTGTCGTTGTAGATGCGCTTAATCTACATTTTTGATACGCCCGTCCGGCCCAGGCGAATGTTCAAGATGCAACGACAGTGTACGTCAGCTCTAAGAAAAAAAAAGATCAGTGTATGTGTGAACGTGTCGCGGCAGCAGCAGCAAATCGCAAGGAGCAGAGTGTTCACATGTCGGATTGTCCATTTGAGGCTGCCTGGTTCCGGATGCAAGATGCACCTTTGTTACGACGTGGTGGTAGCACCGCTGGCCCACTCCAAGTCTTTGTTGTGCAATTCAATTATTGCCTTGAGAGCAAAATTCTGTACTGGGGTGCCGCAGCTGACGGCAGCAAGATCTGAATGGTCCAGCGTCCCGTGCACCGTCGTTTTCTCTCACATCCCGATCATGAGGTCTCTTCCGTCTCAATTATTCTTCTTCACGATCGTCGAAATCCGTCTCAATTATTCTTCTTCACGATCGTCGAAATATCTGGGAGCACCACCGATGGAAACACGTACGCTCCTTCTAGCTCCCGCTTTCGATCCGTGAGTCGTGCGTGGCCAAGGAAAGAGAGGTTGCCGCCTAGGAGAGTGATCGGCATCGAATCCTGACGTGCGTTTCTTTTTCTTTGGTGGTGGAGAAAGCTCGCCCGCACCATCATCGTTGGTAAGGCTACGCGTTCGGGAGAGCAAGCGGGCCCATCCATTGGTATCATGTTTGCAAATAATTTGTATGAAGGCTACAATTATGGCATGTGTAGCGTCTGTTTTATTTATCTATTTTTTCAATGTGTGTTCCGCACGCATCAGTTCTGTTGGCCATCTCCTTTTATTTATCTTATTTTATCGGCAAAAAATCTTGCATAATGACACTACATTCCGTGTTTTTTTTGAACTACACTACATTTCTATATACTGCATCCGTCCTAAAATTCTTTTCTTAAATTTTTCTAGATAGATACTAATGTATCTAACACCTAAAACGTAACTAAATACATCCATATTTGGACAAATGTAAGACAAGAATTTTGAGACGGAGGGAGTATAACTGGACTGCAGTCCTCCCTTTTGGCTGACTTCCTTTTTCCGCTGTAATTTTTTTATTTTTGATTCATGTTTTTTAGTTCTAGCGTTTGCATGATGGGATGGAGTAGAAAATGAACCGCACCGCTCCTGTCAAGCAAGCACACTGCCCGTTAGCACGAGGCCAAGCCAGAAACGAGACAGATCAGCTGACGATTGGGCGTGCCGCCTTGTCCCATGCGGGGGCGAGTTCGTCACATCCATGACTCCACTATCTATCTTAGAGGTGTTGGGGGTGCGGTTGTTCGGGAGGAAGAGAATAACCGCACCGCGCTATCAAGCAAGTGCACTGCGGCTTTAGTGCTCGGCCTCGCCGGGGGTGGGGAGGGGAACCGGCGAGGCCGAGCCATGAACGAGCCTGAGCAGGCAACAATGCGCCGTGCCGCGGCGTCTGATACGTCTCCGACGTATCTACTTTTCCAAACATGTTTGCTTTTGTTTTGGACTCTAATTTGCATGATTTGAATGAAACTAATTCGGACTGGCGTTGTTTTCAGCACAATTGGCATGGTGTTGTTTTTGTGCAGAAATAAAAGTTCTCGGAATTGGACCAAACTTTTTGGAGATTTATTTTGGAAAAAATATTGGATCAAAGACCCACTAGGCACTAGGATGCGCCACCCCCCTCTCGCACGCCCTGGTTGGTAGTGGGCCCCTCGAGGCTTGATACGTCTCCAATGTATTTATAATTTATAAAGTATTCATGCTATTATATTATCCATCTTAGATGTTTTATATGCATTTATATGCTATTTTATATAATTTTTTGGACTAACCTATTAACCTAGAGCCCAGTGCCAGTTTCTGTTTTTCCCTTATTTTTGAGTATTGCAGAAAAGGAATACCAAACGGAGTCCAATTGACATGCTATTTTTTGATGATTTTTTATGGACCAAAAGAAACCCTCGGAGTAAAAGAGTTGGGCCAGAAGAGTCCCGAGCCATCCACGAGGGTGGGGGGCGCGCCCCACCCCCTGGGCGTGGGCCCCAATCTCGTGGACGACTCGGAGACCCCCCTGACGTGAAACCAACGCAAAAAATTCCTATAAATACAGAAACCCCCAGAAAATAACCTAGTTCGGAAAATCCGCCGTCACAAGCCTCTGTAGCCACGAGAAATCAATCTAGGCCCTCTCTGGCACCCTGCGGAGGGGGCCATCATCACCGGAGGGCATGAAGGAGGATCCCGGAGGGGCCATCATCGTCATGAAGGCCAAGGACCAGAGGGAGAACCTCTCCCCATCCAGGGGGAGGCCATGGAGGAGGAAGCACAAGGGGGAGAACCTCTTCTCCTCTCTCTCGGTGGCGCTGGAGTGCCATCGGTAGGGGAATCATCGCCGCGGTGATTGTAACACTCACGATGCGGCTATATCTCCACGTGTCGGAGCACGACTTAGAGGCATAACCGCATAGTAGGCATGTCGCAAGAGGGGTAATCTTTACACATCCCATGTACTGAATAAGAAGGGATAGAGAGTTGGCTTAGAATCGCCACTTCACACAATACATAAATATAGCATTACATCATCCAGAATACAATCAAGGTCCAACTACGGAACCAACATCAAAAGAAAAGACAACCCCAAATGCTAGATCCCCGATCGTCCCGACTGGGCTCCACTACTGATCTAAAAGGAAACGAAACAAAACAACGATCAAGGACTTCATCGAGCTCCCATCTGAGCTGGGTTGCGTCATCTGCACTGGCATCATCGGCACCTGCAACTGGTTTTGGAAGTAATCTGTGAGCCACGGGGACTCAGCAATCTCACACCGTCGCGATCAAGACTATTTAAGCTTATGGGTAGGAAAAGGTAGCGAGGTGGAGCTGCAGCAAGCACTAAGCATATATGGTGGCTAACATACGCAAATGAGAGCGAGAAGAGAAGCAAATCATGGTCGATAAGCTATCATGATCAAGAAGTGATCCTGAAACTACTTACGTTCAAGCATAACACGAGACCGTGTTCTCTTCCCGGAATCCGCCGAAAAGTGACCATCACGGCTACACACGCGGTTGATTCATTTTAACTAAGTTAAGTGTCAAGTTCTTTACAACCAAATATTAACAAATTCCCATCTGCCCATAACCGCGGACACAGCTTTCGAAAGTTCAAAACCCTGCAGGGGTGTCCCAACTTAGCCCATCACAAGCTCTCACGGTCAACGAAGGATATTCCTTCTCCCAGGAAGACCCGATCAGACTCGGAATCCCGGTTACAAGACATTTTGGCAATGGTAAAACAAGACCAGCAAGACCGCCCGATGCGCCGACATCCCGATAGGAGCTACACATATCTCGTTCTCAAGGAAACACCGGATGAGACATCCTATGAGTAAAACCAAACCTCAAGTTTCCCCGAGGTGGCCCCGCAGTCTACTCGGTTCGGACCAACACTTAGACAAGCACTGGCTCGGGGGGGGGGGGCTTAAAATAAATATGACCCTCGGGAGAGCGACTCCCAAGGGAAACGTAGGTGGTGGTGAGGCAAATGGTAAAACCAAGGTTGGGCCTTGCTGGAGGAGTTTTATTCAAAGCGAACTGTCAAGGGGTCCCCATAACACCCAACCGTGTAAGGAATGGAAAATCAAGGAACATAACACCGGTATGATGGAAACTAGGGCGGCAAGAGTGGAACAAAACACCAGGCATAAGGCCGAACCTTCCACCCTTTACCAAGAATATCGATGCATTAGTAAAAATAAGAGATATTGTGATATCCCAACATATCCATGTTCCAAAATATGGAACAAACTTCATCTTCACCTGCAACTAACAACGCAATAACAGGGGCTGAGAAAAGCGGTAACTTAGTCAGACAACGGTTTGCTAGGAAAGGTGGGTTAGAGGCTTGACATGGCAAAATGGGAGGCATGATATAGCAAGTGGTAGGTATCGCGACATAGCAAAAAGAGCGAGCAACTAGCAAGCAAAGCCAGAAGTGATTTCGAGGGTATGGTCATCTTGCCTGAGATCCCGCAAGGAAGAAGAACGAGTCCATGAAGAAGACAAACGGACGTAGTCGAACGAATCCTCACAAACACGATGTTAATGAAACCAACCCGAAGAAGCAACACCGGAAAGAAGCAAACAACATAGTAAACAACCATCACATAAACATGACATGATGCACAACCAAGTATGATGCATGTCCGGTTTAATGAAGCATGGCATGGCAAAGTGCACAAACAACACTACAAGTTAAGTGGAGCTCAATATGCAACGAGTTGCATATTGACGGAACACAACATTCAAGTTATTTAGTTCGATCTCGTTTATGTACCCAACAATATTAAATATTGATTAACAAGACAAGGGGTGAAACACAACAAAACTACCTATCTAGGCAAGTTTAAATGAGGCCGGAAACAACGAACAACAATTCCGGTAAATCCCCATACGCATATTTTAGGTTTGGTACTGTTTTGCCCTAAACCAAATTTTAGAGTTCTTAAACATGCAAAGTAAGTACACCATGATAAACTAGGCATTTTCGACCCCATTTACATATAAAGATTATTAAATCCAAGCTACGGTTAATTAGTTATGAATTAAATCATTTTAGCATGTTATTTAAGCAAATTAAAGCAAACATCATTTTAAACATGTCAAACATGATTGAAAGTTTGGAAATTATTAAACTAGACAAAATTCTAAGCAACTTTCATATATAAAGTTTTTACATGTGATGCATAGTTTATGAGATATTAAATGTATGAACATGAGGGTCTTTTCTGTAAAACTAACATCTCTGGATAAATAGGGAAAACACTCCAGAACTGAAAAAAATGTAATGGGCCGAATCCGTCTGGCCCAATAGAGAGGAGGGCTGGATTTGGTGCTCACATTGGGCCTTGGGCCGGACGGTGGAGGAGGGAGTCCGGCAGGGCGCTGGGCCTTGGCTGGGCCGCGGGGAAGGCGGGGCCCACGCGGGCGGGGGCCACGGTCAACGCCTGGATACGGATCGGGGATCTCCCGAACGAAATGGAGAGCGGCGGCGGCACGAACGAGGCAGGACGAGGCGGGGTTTTGGCGCGACTCCGGCGAGGTCCAAGGCGCGGGACGGCCGGAGATAAGGTCACGGACGGATGGCTCGCCGGATCCGTTGCAGGGACGGCCGGGACGAGCGCCAGCGACGACGAGGACTCCTGCGGCGAGCTCCTGGAGACAAAAAGGGATCAGGGAGCTCGTGAGGCCAGGGAAGAAGAGGGGAAATGAGGCAAAGCAATGACGCCGACGGCGACCTGGCGATGTACTCCGGCGAGAAGGTGCGGAGAGGCGCGGAGGCGAGGTCGATGCTCTCAGGCGACGGGGCTGGAGCAAGGAGACGGGATGGAAGCGTGGGCGGCGCTCGGGCCCCGGATGGGCTCGGGCGGGCCCCGCACGGGCCAGAGCGGGCCGCGGTGGATGAGGGCGCTGGAGGGGCGACGTGGCCTCATCTGGTTGGCCACGGGCGGTGCGGGGTGGCTGCGCAGCCAATGGCTACGCGCCAAGTGGCAGGGACGAGGTGGCCGGCGGCGGATCCGAGGGGAAGGTCGGAGGAGGCTGGCGGCTGGTGGTTGGGGCAGCGCGGAAAACGATGGAGGCTAGGGTTTTGACAGAAATGGAAGGGGAGGTCGTCCATTTATAGGCAGGGGCTAGGAGAGGGGGTTTAGGGAGGTTTTAGTCCGTTTTCGGACCGTTCGATCGCCATGTGGCGGTCCAAAACGGAGAGGGGTAGCAGAGGTGGGCTAGTGGGTTGTGTAGTGGGCCATGGACTGAGAGGAGAGAAGAGAAGTGCAGTCCGGCAAGGTTTTCGGAGACCGAAAACGTCCGACAAAAAGACCGGCTATATTGCCGATATATGTTTAACTGTTGGGCTATCAAACGAGCTCCGAATGCAACGAAAATTAACAGGCGGCCTACTGACAACATAACAACACCGCATGCCAACTTTCACCCATTCCGAGAACATTTTCCTGCCACTTATAAAATAATATTTTGGAGGTGCCTCGGGCGCGTGCAAGTGTGTCTGGGCTCAGAACGGACAACAGACGGAACTGGGGGAACCCGGACGAATGCAAGTTTTGAAAACATGATGATGCAATGCACATGATGACATGGCAAGATGCAACACGCAAGCAAATGACATGGCAAAGACAGGGAATAAATGGAAGACACCTGGCGCAACGGTCTCGGGGCGTTACAACACTCCAGCACTACGAGAGGATCTCGTCCCGAGATCTAGGATGGCACCGGAGGGAAACAGAAGAGGAGAGAAGAGGTAAAACTAAGTTGCTTCTTTGACAAACGAGTGAAACAAAAGAACCTCGAGAGGTTGAACAAATAGAAAGGAAGAATGCCACGAAGATGAACAAAGTTGAAAACACTCTGTTAGGAAAAAGGAATAAGGAAGAACAAATTCAGACAACACTCCGGTTGAAAAGAGATGCAAGACTTGATAAGATGAAAAGAACTTGAGCAGAGGACACAACACTCCGGTTAAATGGATAAGCATGAAAAGAACACGATCCTCACAACTTGAGATTATGAGAGAAAAGAGCAACATCACAATGCCTCCGGAAGAAATGAAAGAATGGAATGGAATGAACGGAGGAAAAAACAAGATCTTGGGAGAGCACACTTACAACAAATGCTGGAACGGAGTTGTTGGATTATCAACAACGAAAGGATAAGCTTGATGTGGGCTTATGGAAGACATCTCAAAATTATGAGGTGAAATTCTGCCACTAACGGAAACAATGGATTTGGATTGATATGAACAAGGATACGAGAAACTTAATTCACTGGGAGGGTAACTGAAGAACTTGGGTCATTTATGAGCGCCATAAGTAGCAACAATCCTCAGGGAAGGCTTTAGGTGAAACATGGCACAAGATAATTCCACGAAGAGAATGATGGATTGAGAAGAGCTCATGCTCGAAGAAATTTATGGGTTTAAACTATCTCATACTTGACAACTTGAGAATCATGAAACATGAAGGGAAATGGTCAAGAATGACATAACACCACCTCAAAAGATAAGGTATAAAGAATTGCACTTCGGAATGCAATAAGAAGAATACTTGAACTCCTCTGAAAAGAATCTCGATGAAAACTTTGAGAAGGAATTAAATCCTTTATGAACCATCATGTAGAGCCTCCATGAAGAACTCCGACAAAAAAGGATGATCAAACGGAAGGAAAGAGAAGTTGAAAACACAAGGTGAAGCCTTGCGATGATTTAGATGGAGCTTCGCAATGAGATAAAGTGGAAACTTGGAACTCCGGAAAAAAGAGAAGATGAAACAAATGAAATCAAGAATTTTGATGAATCTCCGGAATAAGGAATTAATCACTTGGATGAAATAATAATAAGAATTATGTTATGCGTATCCTTCACCAATTAAATTGCTGACCCACAATGGATTTGGCATACTACTTATTCTCGTAGAAAGGATTAAGATAGGTATGGCGCAAACTTTAGAAAATCTTCAACGAACCACCGGTAGGATTGAGACAATGGATAAATTAATATGATAAAGAAGGAAGAGAAATCTTGAACGAACCACCGTAAGAATTGAAAAACGAATGAAGTAAGGGGATGAATCACCGGTAAAAATTTGAAAACGAACAAAGATACTTGGGGAAATTTAGATACAAGAGAATGAAGAGATCACGAGCTGATTAGATAATACTTGAATGATGCACCGATATGATTTAGAGAATGAGAGCTGAAAGCTGAGAATGAATAAATCTGAAATTATGGCCTTTAGAGAATCAAACTGAAAAGACTCCTGAATTGCTCTAGATGGGTGAAAAGAATTCTCACAATCGAAAACAACTATGAGAGGATGGCATGAAGCTAGAACCATGAATCTTGAGAGCACGGGCCAAGATTTGAGAGAAACTCTTCTTCGGTCTTCAAATGTTGAGAATGACGATGAGAAACACCACCATGAATTGTTGAGGCACTCCGGAAAAGAAAATTAGAAAGGTTGAACCAACGATGAAAAGAATTATAAGATCTTGGAGAAACCATCTGACTGATGATAATTCATACTTACATCGAACTTGGAGAGTAATCTGAGAATAACTCCGGAAAAATTAGAAGAGTCAGGTAAGATCTTGGGAAAGACCTGTGGGTTAGGGCCCACTCAAGATAAACACCCTTGATGATTTAAAAGATAGATTGCGCCGGTTGAATTAAATGGCTTGAATGAGATTACAACCTCGAAAGAGCTTGAATGAATGCAGAGTGGAAACATGAATCTTTGATATATCTTTAGCACTCCGGAACAATTGAATAGCAAGCTTGGAATGATTATGAGGTGCACCCGCATAAGAAAAGCATTGGGCAAAATGAAAGGACTATGCTCAAAACCAAAGCTTGAATTGAATCCACCGGAGAAGAAAAGAATGAAGAATGATGAACTTGTAGAGCATCTTCACAAGAATCAACGGATAAGAATATTGACGAAAAAGAATGGAGAGACTTCACGTCAATAAGATGGATACTTGATTAAGAAATCCAATTCCTCGAAGAAAAAGGGTGGGAGGGCGAGAAAAAAGGCAACTTGGGACGGATGAAGCAAACACCGTTGCAAAGAACTGATAATTCATCTCGCGAATGTAAAAATGATCGGATCCACTTGAAGAGAAGCACAAAGGTTGAAAAGGATTGACATGACAATCTCGATGATCGAAAAGATTAGTATTCACATAGAAATATGAGAACACCGCTTAGGAAAGGTATGGAATCAACACTTGACATTGAAGCAACTCAAATACCACAACTGAAAACAAAAACAAAGGATTGGCTTGCAAAATAAGCCGGAACAAACATATGATAGAGATTTCGTCCGAAGTTTTCATGGTGGGTCCCACACGGGCTCGATCGTACAACACCATCATGTACAAGGCAGTGCACATGACATACGAAGTGTCCCCGAGTCAGCATAGCCAAGGACTCTTTAAGACACAACGAGACCACTGTAAAACCAACCGTGGATAGGCGGACCACTAGACGTCGAACCCCAATCTCATATCATGCATCTGTCGGAAAGATATCCTAGGAGCTACTTGAATTCCCACTTATAAACTCCCGAAACTTTCTGGTTATGCAATCAGGTGTTGGGAATACAGGGGAAGCATAATATCTCACCCAAAACTAGCAAATCCTACATCCAGCTGTATCCATCCTTCAACACATAACCAAGAAACCTTCGGAAATCGTGTACCTCAACCTTCGAAAAGCATCCGTTATACGAGTTATGGAAATACTCCCGAACTCCCGCCCCAGAACTGGGTGGCGTCGAGGTTATCTCACCAACAACTGCATAAAAGATATTTTTGATGTCGGTGAACTCAGGTATTCCAGAAGTGCAACAATAAAATTGTGACGACAACACCTCGGAGCTCAACTCCCCGAGACACTGCCACAACCCCTAAATGTCAGGAGGCACCAAGAACAATGTTCTCGTCACAAAACCATCGAAACGATTCCAAGATACCCACGTGATCCTAAAAAAATCGTGAAATTTGAGGAGAGAAGAGTCAAAACTCTACGTCAGGAGGCCTCACCAGAGCGACGAAGGGACTGCGGAGTAAAAAGAATCCTACTCCGATATATATAATCCTATAAGACTCAAAACATTTTTCTAGACTCAACAACGTCAACGATTCGATCAAGCAGGGGGCTCCAAAGTCAGGGAAGGCTCTGATTACCAACTTGTAACACCCATGATGCGGCTATATCTCCCACATGTCGGACCACGACTTAGAGGCATAACCGCATAGTAGGCATGTCGCAAGAAGGGTAATCTTTACACATCCCATGTACTGAATAAGAAGGGATAAAGAGTTAGCTTATAATCGCCACTTCACACAATACATAAATATAGCATTACATCATCCAGAATACAATCAAGGTCCGACTACGGAACCAACATAAAAAGAAAAGACAACCCCAAATTCTAGATCCCCGATCGTCCCGACTGGGCTCCACTACTGATCTAAAAGGAAACAAAACAAAACAACAATCAAGCACTTCATCGATCTCCCATCTGAGCTGGGTTGCGTCATCTGCACTGGCATCATCGGTACCTGCAACTGGTTTTGGAAGTAATCTGTGAGCCACGGGGACTCAGCAATCTCACACCCTCGCGATCAAGACTATTTATGCTTATGGGTAGGAAAAGGTAGTGAGGTGGAGCTGCAGCAAGCACTAAGCATATATGGTGGCTAACATACGCAAATGAGAGCGAGAAGAGAAGCAAAGCACGATCGATAAGCTATCATGATCAAGAAGTGATCCTGAAACTACTTACGTTCAAGCATAACACGAGACCGTGTTCTCTTCCCGGACTCCGCCGAAAAGAGACCATCACGGCTACACACGTGGTTGATTCATTTTAATTAAGTTAAGTGTCAAGTTCTCTACAACCGGATATTAACAAATTCCCATCTGCCCATAACCGTGGGCACGGCTTTCAAAAGTTCAAAACCCTACAGGGGTGTCCCAACTTAGCCCATCACAAGCTCTCACGGTCAACGAAGGATATTCCTTCTCCCAGGAAGACCCGATCAGACTCGGAATCTCGGTTACAAGACATTTCGGCAATGGTAAAACAAGACCAGCAAGACTGCCCGATGCGCCGACATCCCGATAGGAGCTGCACATATCTCGTTCTCAGGGAAACACCGGATGAGACATCCTACGAGTAAAACCAAACCTCAAGTTTCCCCGAGGTGGCCCCGCAGTCTACTCGGTTCGGACCAACACTTAGACAAGCA
>NC_041390.1:242938612-243011542 GCF_002162155.2 Triticum dicoccoides | reverse complement strand
AATAAAGATGACCCTCGGGAGAGCGACTCCCAAGGGAAAAGTAGGTGGTGGTGAGGCAAATGGTAAAACCAAGGTTGGGCCTTGTGATACGTCTCCAACGTATCTATAATTTTTGATTGCTCCATGCTATATTATCTACTGTTTTGGACATTATTGGGCTTTATTATCCACTTTTATATTATTTTTGGGACTAACCTGTTAACCGGAGGCCCAGCCTAGAATTGCTGTTTTTTGCCTGTTTTAGGGTTTCGAAGAAAAGGAATATCAAACGGAGTTCAAACAGAATGAAACCTTCGGGAACATGATTTTCTCAACGAACAAGACCCGGGAGACTTGGACCCTACGTCAAGGCACAAGAGAGGAGGCCACGAGGTAGGGGGCGCGCCTGCCTACCCCAGGCGCGCCCTCCACCCTCGTGGGCCCCCTGTTGCTCCACCGACGTACTCCTTCCTCCTATATATACCTACGTACCCCCAAACGATCAGATACGGAGCCAAAACCCTAATTCCACTGCTGTAACTTTCTGTATCCACGAGATCCCATATTGGGGCCTGTTCCGGAGCTCCGCCGGAGGGGGCATCGATCACGGAGGGCTTCTACATCAACACCATAGCCCCTCCGATGAAGTGTGAGTAGTTTACCTCAGACCTACGGGTCCATAGTTAGTAGCTAGATGGCTTCTTCTCTCTTTTTGGATCTCAATACAATGTTCCCCCCTCTCTTGTGGAGATCTATTCGATGTAATCTTCTTTTTGTGGTGTGTTTGTTGAGAACGATGAATTGTGGGTTTATGATCAAGTCTATCTATGAACAATATTTGAATCTTCTCTGAATTCCTTTATGTATGATTGGTTATCTTTGCAAGTCTCTTCGAGTTATCAGTTTGGTTTGGCCTACTAGATTGATCTTTCTTGCAATGGGAGAAGTGCTTAGCTTTGGGTTCAATCTAGCGGTGTCCTTTCCCAGTGACAGTAGGGGCAATAAGGCACGTATTGTATTGTTGCCATTGATGATAACAAGATGGGGTTTTCATCATATTGCATGAGTTTATCCCTCTACATCATGTCATCTTGCTCAAGGTGTTACTCTGTTTTTAACTTAATACTCTAGATGCATGCTGGATAGCGGTCGATAAGTGGAGTAATAGTAGTAGATGCAGGCAGGAATCGGTCTACTTATCTCAGACGTGATGCCTATATACATGATCATGCCTAGATATTCTCATAACTATGCTCAATTCAGTCAATTGCTCAACAGTAATTTATTCACGCACCGTAGAATACTTATGCTCTCGAGAGAAGCCACTAGTGAAACTATGGTCCCAATGTCTATCTTTATCATATTAATCTCCTACTACTTAGTTATTTCCTTTGCTATTTACTTTGCCTTTATTTTACTTTGCTTCTTTATCACAAAAATACCAAAAATATTATCTTTATCATATCTATCAGATCTCACTCTCATAAGTGGCCTTATAGGGATTGACAACCCCTATTTGCGTTGGTTGCGAGGATTTATTTGTTTTGTGCAAGTACAAGGGACTCGCGCGTAGCCTCCTACTGGATTGATACCTTGGTTCTCAAAAACTGAGGGAAATACTTACGCTACTTTGCTGCAGCATCCCTTCCTCTTCGGGGAAAACCAACGCAGTACTCAAGAGGTAGCAAGAAGGATTTCTGGCGCCGTTGCCGGGGAGGTCTTCGCAAAAGTCAACATACCAAGTACCCATCACATACCCTTATCTCCCGCATTACATTATTTGCCATTTGCCTCTCGTTTTCCTCTCCCCACTTCACCCTTGCCGTTTTATTTGCCCTCTCTCTATCCTCCCTCTCTTTCTCTCTTTGCCTCTTTTTGCCCGTTTGCTTTTTGTTTGCTTGTGTGTTAGTTTGCTTGCTTGTCACGATGGCTCAAGATAATACTAAATTGTGTGACTTCACCAATACCAACAACAATGATTTTATTAGCACTCCGATTGCTCCTCTTACCAATACTGAATCTTGTGAACGTAATACTGCTTTGCTGAATCTTGTCATGAAAGATCCATTTTCCGGCCTTCCTAGTGAAGATGCCGCTACCCATCTAAATAGCTTCGTTGATTTGTGTGATATGCAAAAGAAGAAAGATGTGGCTAATGATATTGTTAAATTGAAGCTATTTCCTTTTTCTCTTAGAGATCGTGCTAAAGCTTGGTTTTCGTCTTTGCCTAAAAATAGTATTGATTCATGGAACAAGTGCAAAGATGCTTTTATCTCTAAGTATTTTCCTCCCACTAAGATCATCTCTCTTAGAAATGATATTATGAATTTTAAGCAACTTGAGCATGAACATGTTGCACAAGCTTGGGAGAGAATGAAATTAATGATACGTAATTTCCCTACTCATGGTTTAAATTTGTGGATGATTATACAAAATTTTTATGCCAGATTGAATTTTGCTTCTAGAAATCTTTTAGATTCGGCCGCGGGAGGCACTTTTGTGGAAATCACATTAGGAGAAGCTACTAAACTCCTAGATAATATTATGGTTAATTATTCTCAATGGCATACTGAAAGATCTACTAATAAAAAGGTGCACGCGATAGAAGAAATTAATGTTTTGAGTGGAAAGATGGATGAACTTATGAAACTATTTGCTAACAAGAGTGTTTCTTCTGGTCCTAATGATATGCCCTTGTCTACATTGATTGAGAATAATAATGAATCTATGGATGTGAATTTTGTTGGTAGGAACAATTTTGGTAACAACGCGTATAGAGGAAATTTCAATCCTAGGCCTTATCCTAGTAATCCCTCTAATAATTATGGTAATTCCTACAACAATTCTTATGGAAAATATAATAAGATTCCCTCGGATTTTGAATCTAATATTAAAGAATTTATTACTTCGCAAAAGAATTTTAATGCTATGATTGAAGAAAAATTGCTTAAGATTGATGATTTGGCTAGGAACGTTGATAGAATTTCTCTTGATGTCGATTCTTTGAAACTTAGATCTATTCCACCTAAGCATGATATCAATGAGTCTCTGAAAGCCATGAGAATTTCCATTGATGAGTGCAAAGAAAGAACCGCTAGGATGCGTGCTAAGAAAGATGCCTTTATAAGAGCGTGTTCTTCTAGTTCCTATGAAAATAAAGATGAAGATCTAAAAGTTATTGATGTGTCCCCTATTAAATCTTTGTTTTGCAATATGAATCTTGATAATGATGGGACTGAATATGATCCACCTTTACCTAGAATGCGTTCCAAGAATTCGGAATTTATTGATCTTGATGCTAAAATTGATAAAAGTGGGATTGAAGAAATTAAAACCCTAGATGTTGCTAAACCCACTATTATGGATTTCAAGGAATTTAACTATGAAAATTGCTCTTTGATTGATTGTATTTCCTTGTTGCAATCCGTGCTAAATTCTCCTCACACTTATAGTCAAAATAAAGCGTTTACTAAACATATCGTTGATGCCTTGATGCAATCTTATGAAGAAAAACTTGAACTGGAAGTTTCTATCCCTAGAAAACTTTATGATGAGTGGGAACCAACTATTAAAATTAAAATTAAAGATCATGAATTCTATGCTTTATGTGATTTTGGTGCTAGTGTTTCCACGATTCCAAAGACTTTGTGTGATTTGTTAGGTTTCCGTGATTTTGATGATTGCTCTCTAAACTTGCACCTTGCGGATTCCACTATTAAGAAACCTATGGGAAGAATTAATGATGTTCTTATTGTTGAAAATAAGAATTATGTGCCCGTAGATTTTATTGTTCTTGACATAGATTGCAATCCTTCATGTACTATTATTCTTGGTAGACCTTTCCTTAGAAAGATTGGTGCAATTATTGATATGAAGGAAGGAAATATTAGATTCCAATTCCATTAAGGAAAGGCATGGAACACTTTCCTAGAAAGAAAATTAAATTACCTTATGAATCTATTATGAGAGCCACTTATGGATTGCCTACCAAAGATGTTAATACCTAGATCTATTCTTGCTTGTTATGCCTAGCTAGGGGCGTTAAACGATAGCGCTTGTTGGGAGGCAACCCAATTTTACTTTTATTCCTTGCTTTTTGCTCAGGTTTAGTAATAAGTAATTTATCTAGCCTCTTTTTCGTTTGTGTTTTTTGTGTTTAATTAGTGTTTGTGCCAAGTAGAACCATTGGGAAGACTTGGGGAAAGTCTTGTTGAACTTGCTGTAAAAAACAGAAACTTTAGAGCTCACGAGAACTGCTGCCATTTTTATTTGGAAAGTGATATTTAGTTAATTCTTTTTGCAGGTGGTTAATAGATAAATTACTCACATCCATAAATTTAGTTTAGAATTTTTGGGGTTCCAGATCTTGCGCTAGCTACAGATTACTACAGACTGTTCTGTTTTTGACAGATTCTGTTTTTCGTGTGTTGTTTGCTTATTTTGATGAATCTATGGCTAGTAAAATAGTTTATAAACCATAGAGAAGTTGGAATACAGTAGTTATAACACCAATATAAATAAATAATGAGTTCATTACTGTACATTGAAGTGGTCTTTTGTTTTCTTTCGCTAACGGAGCTCACGAGATTTTCTACTTTAAGTTTTGTGTTGTGAAGTTTTCAAGTTTTGGGTAAAGATTTGATGGATTATGGAACAAGGAGTGGCAAGAGCCTAAGCTTGGGGATGACCATGGAACCCCCAAGATAATCTAAGGACACCTAAAATCCAAAGCTTGGGGATGCCCCGGAAGGCATCCCCTCTTTCGTCTACTTCTATCGGCAACTTTACTTGGAGCTATATTTTTATTCGCCACACGATATGTGTTTGGCTTGGAGCGTCTTGTATGATTTGAGTCTTGGCTTGTGAGTTTACCACAATCATCCTTGCTGTACACACCTTTTGAGAGAGCCATACATGATTTGGAATTTGTTAGAATACTCTATGTGCTTCGCTTATATCTTTTGAGTTATATAATTTTGCTCTAGTACTTCACTTATATCTTTTAGAGCACGGTGGTGGATTTGTTTTATAGAAACTATTGATCTCTCATGATTCACTTACATTATTTTGAGAGTCTTAATAGCATGGTAATTTTCTTAAAATCCTAATATGCTAGGTATTCAAAGTTATTAAAATTTTCTTAAGAGTGTTTTGAATACTAAGAGAAGTTTGATGCTTGATGCTTGATGATTGTTTTGAGATATGGAGGTAATAATATCAAAGTCGTGCTAGTTGAGTAGTTGTGAAATTGAGAAATACTTGTGTTGAAGTTTGCAAGTCCCAAGTCCCATAGCATGCACGTATGGTAAACGTTATGCAACAAATTTGAAACATGAGGTGTTATTTGATTGTCTTCCTTATGAGTGGCGGTCGGGGACGAGCGATGGTCTTTTCCTACCAATCTATCCCCTAGGAGCATGCGCGTAGTACCGAGGTTTTTGATGACTTGTAGATTTTTGCAATAAGTATGTGAGTTCTTTATGACTAATGTTGAGTCCATGGATTATACGCACTCTCACCCTTCCATCCTTGCTAGCCTCTACGGTACCGTGCATTGCCCTTTCTCTCATTGAGAGTTGGCGCAAACTTCGCCGGTGCATCCAAACCCCATGATATGATACGCTCTTTCACACATAAACCTCCTTATATCTTCCTCAAAAAGCCACCATACCTACCTATTATGGCATTTCCATAGCCATTCCGAGATATATTGCCATGCAACTTTCCATCATTCCGTTCATCATGACACATTCATTATTGTCATATTGCTTAGCATGATCATGTAGTTGACATAGTATTCGTGGCAAAGCCACCATTCATAATTCTTTCATACATGTCACTCTTGGTCCATTGCATATCCCGGTACACCGCCGGAGGCATTCATATAGAGTCATCTTTTGTTCTTGTATCGAGTTGTAAATAGATAGAAGTGTGATGATCATCATTTTCTAGAGCATTGTCCCAAGTGAGGAATAAAAAAAAAGAAAAAGAAAAGGCCATAAAAAAAGAGAAGGCCCAAAAAAATGAGAGAAAAAGAGAGAAGGGACAATGTTACTATCCTTTGCCACACTTGTGCTTCAAAGTAGCACCTTAATCTTCATGTTAGAGAGTCTCTTGTTTTGTCTTTCATATACTAGTGGGAATTTTTCATTATAGAACTTGGCTTGTATATTCCAACAATGGGCCTCCTCAAGTGCCCTAGGTCTTCATGAGCAAGCAAGTTGGATGCACACCCACTAGTTTCTTTTGTTGAGCTTTCATACATTTATAGCTCTAGTGCATCCGTTGCATGGCAATCCCTACTCCTTGCATTAACATCAACCGGTGGGCATCTCCATAGCCCATTGATTAGCCTCGTTGATGTGTGACTTTCTCCTTTTTTGTCTTCTCCACATAACCCCCTCATTATATTCTATTCCACCCATAGTGCTATGTCCATGGCTCGCTCTCATATATTGCGTGAAAGTTTATAGGTTTGAGATTACTAAAGTATGAAACAATTGCTTGGCTTGTCATCGGGGTTGTGCATGATGATAGCATTCTTGTGTGACGAAAATGAAACATGACTAAATCATATGATTTTTTAGGGATGAACTTTCTTTGGCCATGCTATTTTGAAGACATAATTGCTTAGTTAGTATGCTTGAAGTATTATTATTTTTATGTCAATATGAACTTTTGTCTTGAATCTTTAGGATCTGAATATTCATACCACAATTAAGAAGAATTACATTAAAATTATGCCAAGTAGCACTCCGCATCAAAAATTCTGTTTTATCATTTACCTACTCGAGGACGAGCAGGAATTAAGCTTGGGGATGCTTGATACGTCTCCAACGTATCTATAATTTTTGATTGCTCCATGCTATATTATCTACTGTTTAGGACATTATTGGGCTTTATTATCCACTTTTATATTATTTTTGGGACTAACCTATTAACCGGAGGCCCAGCCCAGAATTGCTGTTTTTTTGCCTATTTTAGGGGTTCGAAGAAAAGGAATATCAAACGGAGTCCAAACGGAATGAAACCTTAGGGAACGTGATTTTCTCAATGAACAAGACCCGGGAGACTTGGACCCTATGTCAAGGCACAAGAGAGGAGGCCACGAGGTAGGGGGGCGCGCCTGCCTACCCCAGGCGCGCCCTCCACCCTCGTGGGCCCCCTGTTGCTCCACCGACGTACTCCTTCCTCCTATATATACCTACGTACCCCCAAACGATTAGATACGGAGCCAAAACCCTAATTCCACCGCCGTAACTTTCTGTATCCAGGAGTTCCCATATTGGGGCCTATTCCGGAGCTCCGCCGGAGGGGGCATCGACCACGGAGGGCTTCTACATCAACACCATAGCCCCTCTGATGAAGTGTGAGTAGTTTAGCTCAGACCTACGGGTCCATAGTTAGTAGCTAGATGGCTTCTTCTCTCTTTTTGGATCTTAATACAATGTTCTCCCCCTCTCTTGTGGAAATCTATTCGATGTAATCTTATTTTTGCGGTGTGTTTGTTGAGACCGATGAATTGTGAGTTTATGATCAAGTCTATCTATGAACAATATTTGAATCTTCTCTGAATTCTTTTATGTATGATTGGTTATCTTTTCAAGTCTCTTCGAATTATCAGTTTGGTTTGGCCTGCTAGATTGATCTTTCTTGTAATGGGAGAAGTGGTTAGCTTTGGGTTCAATCTTGCGATGTTCTTTCCCAGTGATAGTAGGGGCAGCAAGGCACATATAGTATTGTTGCCCTCGAGGATAACAAGATGGAGTTCTCATCATATTGCATGAGTTTATCCCTCTACATCATGTCATCTGTCTTAAGGCGTTACTCTGTTTTTAACTTAATACTCTAGATGCATGCTGGATAGCGGCCGATGAGTGGAGTAATAGTAATAGATGCAGACAGGAGTCGGTCTACTTGTCTCAGACGTGATGACTATATACATGATCATGCCTAGATATTCTCATAACTATGCTCAATTCTGTCAATTTCTCAGCAGTAATTTGTTCACCCACCATAGAATACTTATGCTCTCGAGAGAAGCCACTAGTGAAACCTATGGCCCCGGGTCTATCTTTATCATATTAATCTCCTACTACTTAGTTATCTCCTTTGCTATTTCCTTTGCCTTTATTTTACTTTGCATTTTTATCACAAAAATACCAAAAATATTATCTTTATCATATCTATCAGATCTCACTCTTGTAAGTGGCCTTATAGGGATTGACAACCCCTATTTGTGTTGGTTGCGAGGATTTATTTGTTTTGTGCAAGTACGAGGGACTCGCGCGCAGCCTCCTACTGGATTGATACCTTGGTTCTCAAAAACTGAGGGAAATAGTTACGCTACTTTGCTGCATCATCCCTTCCTCTTCAGGGAAAACCAACGCAATGCTCAAGAGGTAGCACCTTGCTGGAGGAGTTTTATTCAAAGCTAACTGTCAAGGGGTCCCCATAACACTTAACCGCGCAAGGAACACAAAATCAAGGAACATAACACCGGTATGACGGAAACTAGGGCGGCAAGAGTGGAACAAAACACCAGGCATAAGGCCGAACATTCCACCCTTTAGCAAGTATATAGATGAATTAATTAAAATAAGAGATATTGTGATATCCCAACATATCCATGTTACAAAATATGGAACAAACTTCATCTTCACCTGCAACTAAGAATGCTATAAGAGGGGCTGAGCAAAGAGGTAACTTAGCCAGACAACAGTTTGCTAGGAAAGGTGGGTTAGAGGCTTGACATGGCAAAATGGGAGGCATGATATAGCAAGTGGTAGGTATCGCGACATAGCAAAAAGAGCGAGCAACTAGCAAGCAAAGATAGAAGTGATTTCGAGGGTATGGTCATCTTGCGTGAGATCCCGCAAGGAAGAAGAACGAGTCCATGAAGAAGACAAACGGACGTAGTCGAACGAATCCTCACAAACGCGACGTTAATGGAACCAACCCGAAGAAGCAACACCGGAAAGAAGCAAACAACATAGTAAACAACCATCACATAAACATGGCATGATGCCCAACCAAGTATGATGCATGTCCGGTTTAATGAAGCATGGCATGGCAAAGTGCACAAACAACACTACAAGTTAAGTGGAGCTCAATATGCAACGAGTTGCATATTGACGGAACACCACATTCAAGTTATTTAGTTCGATGTCGTTTATGTACCCAACAATATTAAATGTTGATTAACAAGACAAGGGGTGAAGCACAACAAAACTACCTATGTAGGCAAGTTTAAATGATGCCGGAAACAACGAACAACAATTCCGGTAAATCCCCATACGCATATTTTAGGTTTGGTACTGTTCTGCCCTAAACCAAATTTTAGAGTTGTTAAACATGCAAAGTAAGTACACCATGATAAACTTGGCATTTTTCGACCCCATTTACATATAAAGATTATTTAAATCCGAGCTACGGTTAATTAGTTATGAATTAAATCATTTTAGCATGTTATTTAAGCAAATTAAAGCAAACATCATTTTAAACATGTCAAACATGATTGAAAGTTTGGAAATTATTAAACTAGACAAAATTCTAAGCAACTTTCATATATAAAGTTTTACATGTGATGCATAGTTTGTGAGATATTAAATGTATGAACATGAGAGTCTTTTCTGTAAAACTAACATCTCTGGATAAATAGGAAAAAACCTCCAGAACTGAAAAAAATGTAATGGGACGAATCCGTCTGGCCCAACAAAGGGGAGGGCTGGATTTGGTGCTCACATTGGGCCTTGAGCCGGACGGTGGAGGAGGGAGGCCGACAGGGCGCTGGGCCTTGGCTGGGCCGCGGGAAAGGCGTGGCCCACGCGGGCGGGGGCCGCGGTCAACGCCTGGAGACGGATCGGGGATCTCCCGAAAAAAATGGAGAGCGGCGGCGGCACGAACAAGGCAGGACGACGGCGGGGTTTTGGCGCGACTCCGGCGAGGTCCAAGGCGCGGGACGGCTGGAGATGAGGTCAGGGACAGATGGAGGAAGCGGATCCGGGCGATGGCTCGCCGGATCCGTTGCGGGGATGGCCGGGACGAGCGCCAGCGAAGACGAGGACTCCTGCGGCGAGCTCCTGGAGACAAAAAGGGAGCAGGGAGCTTGTGAGGCCAGGGAAGAAGCGTTGAATGAGGCAAAGCAACAACGCCGACAGCGACCTAATGATGTACTCCGGCGAGAAGGTGCGGAGAGGTGCGGAGGCGAGGTCGGGGCTCTCAGGCGACGGGGCTGGAGCAAGGAGACGGGACAGCGAGCGTGGGCGGCGCTCGGGCCCCGGATGGGCTCGGGCGGGCCCCGCACGGGCCAGAGCGGGCTGCGGTGGATGAGGGCACTGGAGGGGCGACGTGGCCTCATCTGGTTGGCCACGGGCGGTGCGGGGTGGCCACGTAGCCAATGGCTATGCGCCAAGTGGCAGGGACAAGGTGGCCGGCGGAGGATCCGAGGGGAAGGTCGGAGGAGGCTGGCGGCTGGTGGTTGGGGCGGCGCGGAAAACGATGTAGGCTAGGGTTTTGACAGAAATGGAAGGGGAGGTCGTCCATTTATAGGCAGGGGGCTAGTAGAGGGGGTTTAGGGGGGGTTTTGGTCCATTTTCGGACCGTTCGATTGCCATCTGGCAGTCCAAAACGGAGAGGGGTAGCAGAGGTGGGCTAGTGGGTTGTGTAGAGGGCCATGGACTGAGAGGAGAGAAGAGAAGTGCAACCCGGCAAGGTTTTCGGAGACCGAAAACGTCCGATGAAAAGACCGGCTATATTGCCGCTATATGTTTAACTGTTGGGCTATCAAACGAGCTCTGAATGCTTCGAAAATTGACAGGCGGCCTACTGACAACATAAAAACACCGCATGCCAACTTTCAACCCATTCCGAGAACATTTTCTGGCCACTTATAAAATAATATTTCAGAGGTGCCGCGTGCGCGTGCAAGTGTGTCTGGGCTCAGAACGGACAACGGACGGAACTGGGGGAACCCGGACGAATGCAAGTTTTGAAAACATGATGTTGCAATGCACGTGATTACATGGCAAGATGCAACACGTAAGCAAATGACATGGCAAAGATAGCGAATAACTGGAAGACACCTCGCGCAACGGTCTCGGGGCGTTATAGTGATCGTCTTCATCAACATCACCATCATCATCACCATCCTCATCTCTTTTATGCGGTCCACTCCCCCGCACCCCGCTGTAATCCCTACTTGAACATGGTGCTTTATGCCACATATTATGATCCAATGATGTGTTGCCATCCTATGATGTTTTGAGTAGATATCCTTTGTCTTTGGGTTGATTGATGATCTAGATTGGTATGAGTTGTATGTTTTATTTTGGTGCTGTCCTATTGTGCCCTCCGTGTCGCACAAGCATGAGGGATTCCCGCTGTAGGGTGTTGCAATACGTTCATGATTCGCTTATAGTGGGTTGCTTGAGTAACAGAAGCATAAACCCGAGTAAGGGGGTTATTGCGTATGGGATAAAGGGGACTTGATGCTTTAATGCTATGGTTGGGTTTTACGTTAATGATCTTTAGTAGTTGCGGATGCTTGCTAGAGTTCCAATCATAAGTGCATATGATCCAAAAAGAGAAAGTATGTTAGCTTATGCCTCTCCCTCATATGAAATTGCAATGACGATCACCGGTCTTGTTAACAATTGCCTAAGACAATTCTGCACACCGATCCACAATCATTCCACACTCGCCATTTATAATATTTAGTAATATATTCTAACTTTATGATAACAACACCTACTTTTATATTTTATCTCCCCGATACCATGCAAAGTTATCCTCTTCATACCATGCAAAGTGTACGTAGAGTCGTATCAGTGGCAGATAGGACTTGAGAGAATATTGATCTTACCTTTATCTCCTTGTGGGTTTGACACTCGATACTTATCACTTCCACCTTTGGGAATTGCTACGATGATTCCCTGCACTTGGGGATTATCAAGCTCTTTTCTGGCGCCGTTTCCGAGTAGCAATAGAGTGGGGTTGATATTCTCATGTGTGCTTCTTTGCTTTCTTCACTAAGTAGATTTTCTTTTTTCTTTTTTGTTTCTGTTTAGTTGTGGGTGAAACATACAAAAAAATATTAAAGAATGAGAATACAAAAAAATTTACTTGCCTCTCATGCCTAAAAAGTTTTTCAATAAGAGAAGTGATTGGAAGATTATGCATTGAAGAAATGAGGGTCGACCTTGAGCACTTGTGTTCATGCTCATGGAAACAATGTAAATTTTTTCATGGAAGCTTCTATGAAAATAATTATCCCCTGGTATATATCCATTGTATTATAAAAATAATGTGCCAAGCTTCGGTTTTAGGATGATTAGATTGCTTGTTTACTATGTACAGTACAAAAATAGAAACTTTGGCTGTAGCGCGTGATTTTACATTTTTTACTAGAAAGTCAAATGGGCCTGAAACTTTTTGCACATTAGTTATGTACAATTTTTTTAAATTTTCATATTTTTATAGAATTTTTTTGGAGTTACAGAAGTTTACTAAACTTCTAGATTACTACAGACTGTTCTGTTTTTGACAGATTCTGTTTTATATGAGTTGTTCGCTTATTTTGATGAATCTATTAGTAGTATCGGGGGGTATGAACCATGGTGAAGTTGGAATACAATACATACAGTTCTAATATTAAACAAGAATAAGTTTGCAACAGTACCTAAAGGTAGTGATTTGCTTTATTACACTAACGGATCTCACAAAGTTTTTGTTAAAGTTTTGTGTGGATGAAGTGTTCGAAGATTGAGGAGCTATCAATATGAGAAGAATAAAGAGAGCTAAGAGCTCAAGCTTGGGGATGCCCAAGGCACCCCAAGTAAATATTTCAAGGATACTCAAGCATCTAAGCTTGGGGATGCCCCGATTGGCATCCCATCTTTCTTCTTCAACAATTATCGGCATACCTCGGTTTTTGTTTTATTCACATAATTTTTGTCCTTTGTGTTTTTGTTTTACCTTTAAGAACTATGCTAGTATTAGATAGCCCTTTATTGATTTACAGAATACTTCATGTGCTTCACTTATATCTTTTAAGTATGATCTTATAGAATTGCTCTTTGTGCTTCACTTAAATCTTTTGAGTATGGTTTTATAGAATGCTTCGTGTGCTTCACTTATATATTTTGAGCTTGGATATTGGTTAGTCTATATTAATTGTAGAATGCTCCATGAACTTCACTTATATCTTTTGGAGTATGAATAATACTATCATCTAAAGTGGATTTAGAAGAAGTTTGCTCCCACTATTCTAAATGAGGAGAATTTTGCTTATGTGGAGAGTAGTAAAATTTCTATGCTTGTAAATCATGAACATAATGCTTTATGTGATGGCTATATTGTTGAGCTCATTCATGATGCTACTGAAAATTATTATAAGGGAGGAATACATGCTTGTAGGAGTCGCAATAATATCAAGTTTTCTCTCTATGTGCTTAAAGTTTTGCAGCTATACTTGTTTTGCCTTCCTATGCTAGTTGATTCTTGTTCCTATAAATTATGTGCTCACAAAATTCCTAAGCATAGGAAGTGGGTTAGATTTAAATGTGCTAGTCATACTCTTCATGATGCTCTCTTTATGTTTCAATTCTTATCTTTTATGTGAGCATCATTGAAATCATCATGCCTAGCTAAAAGGCATTAAAGAAAAACGCTTGTTGGGAGACAACCCAATATTTACCCTTACTATTTTTGTGTGTTTTCATGATTAAACTACTGTATTAATCATGTATTATAGCTTTTGTTTCAATAAAGTTCCAAGTAAAATCTTTGGGAAGACTTGGGTGAAAGCTAATGTGATCTTGCTGTAAAAAACAGAAACTTTGCGCTCACGAGATTAGCTGTCATTGTTTACAGAAGAGTGCGATTGAGTTGATTATTTTTTCAGAATATCAATAGACAGATTACTCACGTCCACCAATTTGTTTCATACTTTTTGGAGTAGTATAAATATGGTTGGTGTTCAGATCATTATAGACTATTCTGTTTCTGACAGATTCTGTTTTCATTGCATAGTTTGCTTGTTTTCTAGTTTCTATTGCTTATATTTCTCAATATAAATTGTAGAAATGATATGGTACAACAGGCATTGTGTGAGAACAATTATGAACCTTGTCTTTGACATTACCAAAGTGAATGGTTTATTCTTTATCATACTAACCTATCTCACGAAGTTCCACTAAGTTTTGTGTGATTGAAGTTTTCAAGCTTGGGTGAGATATCGATATGAGGAGAATAAGGAATGGAAAGACCCTAAGCTTAGGGATGCCCAAGGCACCCCAAGGTAATATTCAAGGAAGACTCAAGCGCCTAAGCTTGGGGATGCCCCGGAAGGGATCCCCTCTTTCGTCTTAAAAAACTATCGGTATACCTTACTCGGAGCTATATTTTTATTCGTCACATGATATGTGTTTTGCTTGGAGTGTATTTTAAATTTTACTTGCTATTTGAATAAAATCATTGGATCTTAAATCTTGAATTAAAAAGAATCCTCCCATGGCTATTTAATTATTTGACTACTCAGTATTCTTCACTTATATGTTTTTGGAATAATTTGTCATTTACTCACATGCTGCACATATATCCTATGAGTAAATGGTTGAATGAATTGAATATCATAAATCTGAATTTATATACGTTTCATATGCTTATAACATGGGGAGTAATGACTTCACACATAATAAGTATAGGTAGTAAACTTATTGAAAGTTAGCAAACGCAGAATTAGTCACTTGAACAATTCATGAAAGAATATTGAAGGAAGAGAGATTTCACATATAAATATACTATCTTTGTCATCTTTTGCAATTGTGAGCACTCATTAAAATATGACATGCTGAAAAGTTGATGTTGGACTAGGAAGACAACTTAATGGGTTATGTTTTCCTATATTCAAAACGTTATATTGTCTTGGATCATCCAACATGTTGAGCTTACCTTTCCCCCTCATGCTAGCCAAATTCTTTGCACCAAGTAGAGATACTACTTGTGCTTCTGAACATCCTTAAACCTAGTTTTGCCATGAGAGTCCACCATATCTACCAATGGATTGAGTAAGATCCTTCAAGTAAGTTGTCACTGTTGCAAGCAATAAAAATTGCTCTCTAAATATGTATGATCTATTAATGTGAAGAAAATAAGCTTTATACGATCTTGTGATATGGAAGAAATAAAAGCTACAGACTGCATAATAAAGGTCCATATCACAAGTGGCAATATAAAGTGACATTCTTTTGCATTAAGATTTTGTGCATCCAACCATAAAAGTGCATGACAACGTCTGCTTCCCTCTGCGAAGGGCCTATCTTTTACTTTTATCTTCTACCCTTATACAAGAGTCATGGTGGTCATCACCTTTCCTTTTTACACTATTTCCTTTGGCAAGCACTTTGTGTTGGATCGATCCGGATATATATACCCACTTCGATGTAGGTTCTCACAAATTATTATTGTTGACATTACCCTTGAGGTAAAAGGATGGGAGGCGAAACTATAAGCCCCTATCTTTCTCTGTGTCCGATTAAAACTTTGAACCCATAAATATCACATGAGTGTTAGGAATTGTGAAAGATTAAATGATAGTTGAGTATGCGGAGTTTGCTGGATCAAAGCTCTTACATAGACCCTTCCCCAAAATAAGATGAATTGCAATTGTTTGATGACTAAGAGCTTGGTTTGTTAGTTTTCGAGAAAGTTTATGATTTATACTTTAACATGTGAATAGCTTGTTACTTGATCATGAGAAGTTTCATAAGGTGAGCTATTGTTATGATATATAATGATGCTAGAAAAAGTGATTGGAACTATCATTGATGAAACTTATGCACTTGCTAGCATTCACACTTCATAAATTATTTCTTTTATCATTTATCTACTCGAGGACGAGTAGGAATTAAGCTTGGGGATGCTGATACGTCTCCAACGTATCTATAATTTATGAAGTATTCATGCTATTATATTATCCATCTTAGATGTTTTATATGCATTTATATGCTATTTTATATGATTTTTGGGACTAACCTATTAACCTAGAGCCCAGTGCCAGTTTATGTTTTTCCATTGTTTTTGAGTATTGCAGAAAAGGAATACCAAACGGAGTCCAATTAACGTGCCAATTTTTGATGATTTTTTATGGACCAAAAGAAGCCCCCGGAGTAAAAGAGTTGGGCCAGAAGAATCCCGAGCCGTCCACGAGGGTGGGGGGCGCGCCCCACCCCCCTGGGCGTGGGCCCCTATCTCGTGGATGACTCGGAGACCCTCTTGACGTGAATCCGACGCCAAACATTCCTATAAGTACAGAAACCCCCAGAAAATAACCTAGATCGGAAGTTCCTCTGCTGCAAGCCTCTGTAGCCATGAGAAATCAATTTAGGCCCTCTCTGGCACCCTGCCGAAGGGGGCCATCATCACCGGAGGGCATGGAGGAGGATCCCGGAGGGGCCATCATTGTCATGAAGGCCAAGGACCAGAGGGAGAACCTCTCCCCATCCAGGGGGGAGGCCATGGAGGAGGAAGCACAAGGGGGAGAACCTCTCCTCCTCTCTCTCGGTGGCGCTGGAGTGCCATCGGGAGGGGAATCATCGCCGCGGTGATCGTCTTCATCAACATCACCATCATCATCACCATCCTCATCTCTTTTACACAGTCCACTCCCCCGCACCCCACTGTAATCCCTACTTGAACATGGTGCTTTATGGCACATATTATGATCCAGTGACGTGTTGCCATCCTATGATGTTTTGAGTAGATATCCTTTGTCTTTGGGTTGATTGATGATCTAGATTGGTATGAGTTGTATGTTTTATTTTGGTGCTGTCCTATTATGCCCTCCATGTCGCACAAGAGTGAGGGATTCACGCTGTAGGGTGTTGCAATACGTTCATGATTCGCTTATAGTGTGTTGCTTGAGTGACAGAAGCATAAACCCGAGTAAGGGGGTTGTTGCTTATGGGATAAAGGGGACTTTATGATTTAATGCTATGGTTGGGTTTTAGCTTAATGATCTTTAGTAGTTGCAGATGATTGCTAGAGTTCCAATCATAAGTGCTTATGATCGAAGAAGAGAAAGTATGTTAGCTTATGCCTCTCCCTCATATGAAATTGCAATGACGACCACCAGTCTTGTTAACAATTGCCTAAGACAATTCCGCACAACGATCCACCATTATTCCACACTTGCTATTTATAATATTTAGTAATATATTCTAACTTTATGATAACAACACCTACTTTTACATTTTATCTCTCCGATACCATGCAAAGTTATCCTCTTCATACCCACAATGTAGTTTTATTTCTCGTTTCTAGTTGGAAGCAAACGTTCGGTGTATGTAGAGTCGTATCAGTGGCAGACAGGACTTGAGAGAATATTGATCTTACCTTTCTCTCCTTGTGGGTTCGATACTCCATACGTATCACTTCCACCTATGGGAATTGCTACGATGATTCCCTGCACTTGGATTATCAAGGCTCCGCTGACCCTAATCTGGATACTATAAATTCCTATTTCCCGAGAAAAAATCAAGGAGGAAGTTTCATCGCGTTTTATGATACGGAGCCGCTGCCACCTCTTGTTCTTCATCAAAAGGCCAGATCTGGAGTCCGTTCGGGGCTTCAGAGAGGGGGATCTTGTGTCTTCATCATGATCAACCATCCTCCATCACCAATTTGATGATGCTCACTGTCGGGAGTGAGTAATTTCTTCGTAGGCCTGCTGGACGGTGATGGGTTGGATGAGATTCATTATGTAATCGAGTTAGTTTTGTTTGGGCTTGATCCCTAGTATCTGATATGTCCATTTTGCATCATGCTTTTATATCGATATTTATTGCATTATGGGCTGTTATTACACATCATGTCACAATACTTATGACTATTCTCTCTTATTTTACAAGGTTTACATAAAGAGGGAGAATGCCGGCAGCTGGGATTCTGGGCTGGAAAAGGAGCAAATATTAGAGACCTATTGTGCACAACTCCAAATGTCCTAAAACTTCACGGAAGAGGTTTTCCAAATATATAAAAAACATTGAGAGCAAGAACTTCACCAGGGGGCCACACCCTGCCCACGAGGGTGGGGGCGTGCCCTACCCCCCTGGGCGCGCCCCCTACCTCGTGGGCCCCCTGGTGGCCCTCCGGTGACCATCTTCTGCTATATGAAGTCTTTTAATGGAAAAAAATCATAAGCCATCTTCTCGGACGAAACTCCGCCGCCACGAGGCGGAACCAATCTAGGGCTCTGGCGGAGCTATTCTGCCGGGGAAACATCCCTCCCGGAGGGGGAAATCATCGCCATCGTCATCACCAACGCTCCTCGCACTCCGGGAATTCTATCGCAAACAAACAATAGCATACATAAGCACTCAAGCATATATGCAAGGGTAAAACTCAGATAAGGAAGTCCAAACTGAAAGTTCAACTGAAGTGTTTCGATTTGCAAAAAGAATCAATCAAATCGGAGCTACAAAACTCAAACTACGATCAAAAGAAGTTCGAAAGCAAATCTGCTTGAAACCAAATTTTAAATTGTCAAAATCTTGTTCAAGTTGGTTAACTGGAAAGAGGGGTTCAAGATGAAGATTTTGGCATTGGTTTCACTGGATTTGGACGAACGGTTAAAAAGTAACGAGCGTTTGAAGATCAGGGCTAATCTACAATAAAAATAATCGCAAATAGGTCCCTGGCTGAAAATAAAATAAAATAAAAGACTACCGAACGAACGTTCGCTAGCAAAGACGAATGAACGCGTTCACGAACAGAGGCGTTCGGGTGAACGTTAGCTAATTAGCGAAACCGAAGGAAAACCATAACCCTAAAATAAAACCGATCTAAAGCAAAAACCGAAAAAAATCAGGCGACAGCGGTTTTTACCGGTTCCTCAAAAAAACCCGGCGGCGGTGAGGTGAGATCCGGTGGGGCAGGCTCCGGCGGGCTGCGCCTCGGGCGGCGGCGGTGCGGGGCGGCGGCTCTGGCGACGGCGTAGGCGAGGTGGGGCGACGGCGCGGCATGCGGCGGCACGCAACGTGAGCGGCGACGTGATACATCTCCAACATATCTATAATTTTTGATTGTTCCATGCTATTATATTATCTGTTTTGGATGATAATGGGCTTTATTTTACACTTTTATATTATTTTTGGGACTAACCTATTAACCGGAGGCCCAGCCCAAATTGCTGTTTTTTTTACTTATTTCAGTGTTTCGTAGAAAAGGAATATTAAACGGAGTCTAAACGGAATGAAACCTTCGGGAACGTGATTTTTGGAACAAACATGATCCAGAGGACTTGGAGAGGACGTCAAGAAACGAACGAGGCGGCCACGAAGCAGGGGGGCGTGCCCTCCCCCCTCGTGGGCCCCTCGTGGCTCAACCGACCTACTTCTTCCTCTTATATATGTTCACATACCCCGAAAACATCCAGGAGCACCACGAAACCCTATTTCCACCGCCACAACCTTCTGTACCCAAGAGATCCCATCTTGGGGCTTTTTCCGGAGCTCTGCCGAAGGGGGCATTGATCACGGAGGGCCTCTACATCAACTCCATGGCCCCTCCAATGACGTGTGAGTAGTTTACCTCAGACCTTCGGGTCCATAGCTAGTAGCTAGATGGCTTCTTCTCTCTCTTTGGATCTCAATACAAAGTTCTCCTCGATTCTCTTGGAGATCTATTCGATGTAACCTTCTTTTGCGATGTGTTTGTCGAGATCCGATGAATTGTGGGTTTATGATCAAGTCTATCTATGAACAATATTTGAATCTTCTCTGAATTCTTTTATGTATGATCGGTTTATCTTTGCAAGTCTCTTTGAATTATTAGTTTGGTTTGGCCTACTAGATTGATCTTTCTTGCAATGGGAGAAGTGCTTAGCTTTGGGTTCAATCTTGCGGTGCTCGATCCCAGTGACAGAAAGGGAAAGGACACGTGTTGTATTGTTGCCATCAAGGATAGAAAGATGGGGTTTACATCATATTGCATGAGTTTATCCCTCTACATCATGTCATCTTTCTTAAGGCGTTACTCTGTTCTTATGAACTTAATACTCTAGATGCATGCTGGATAGCGGTCGATGTGTGGAGTAATAGTAGTAGATGCAGAATCGTTTCGGTCTACTTGTCATGGACGTGATTCCTATATACATGATCATGCCTAGATATTCTCATAATTATTTGCTTTTCTATCAATTGCTCGACAGTAATTTGTTCACCCACCGTAATACTTATGCTATCTTGAGAGAAGCCACTAGTGAAACCTATGGCCCTGTGGTCTATTTTCCATCATACAAGTTTCCAATCTATTTTATTTTGCAATCTTTACTTTCAATCTATATCATAAAAATACCAAAAATATTTATCTTATTATTATCATCTCTATCAGATCTCACTCTTGCAAGTGGCCGTGAAGGGATTGACAACCCCTTTATCGCGTTGGTTGCGAGGTTCTTATTTGTTTGTGTAGGTACGAGGTGACTCGTGCGTGGTCTCCTACTGGATTGATACCTTGGTTCTCAAAAACTAAGGGAAATACTTACGCTGCTTTACTACATCACCCTTTCCTCTTCAAGGGAAAACTAACGCAGTGCTCAAGAGGTTGCAAGAAGGATTTCTGGCACCGTTGCCGGGGAGATCTACGCCAAGTCAAGACATACCAAGTACCCATCACAACTCTTACCCTTCGCATTATATTATTTGCCATTTGCCTCTCGTTTTCCTCTCCCTCACTTCACCCTTGCCGTTTTATTCGCCCTCTTTTCCTTTTACCCTCTCTTTCCGTTCGCTTTTTCTTCGCTTGTTTGCTTGTGTGTTGGATTGCTTGCTTGTCACGATGGCTCAAGATAATACTAAATTTGGTGACTTTGCCAATACCAACAATAATGATTTTATTAGCACTCCGATTGCTCCTCTTACCGATGTTGAATCTTATGAAATTAATACTGCTTTGCTGAATCTTGTCATGAAAGATCCGTTTTTTGGCCTTCCTAGTGAAGATGACGCTACCCATCTAAACAACTTTGTTGATTTATGTGATATGCAAAAGAAGAAAGATGTGGATAATGATATTGTTAAGCTTAAGCTATTTCCGTTTTCGCTTAGAGATCGTGCTAAAGCTTGGTTTTCGTCTTTGCCTAAAAATAGTATTGATTCAGGGAATAAGTGCAAAGATGCTTTTATCTCTAAGTATTTTCCTCCCGCTAAGATCATCTCTCTTAGAAACGATATTATGAATTTTAAGCAACTAGATCATGAACATGTTGCACAAGCTTGGGAGGGGATGAAATTAATGATACGTAATTGCCCTACACATGGATTGAATTTATGGATGATTATACAAAAATTTTATGCCGGACTGAATTTTGCTTCTAGAAATCTTTCAGATTCGGCCGCGGGAGGCACTTTTATAGAAATCACTTTAGGAGAAGCTATAAAACTCCTAGATAATATTATGGTTAATTATTCTCAATGGCACACGGAAAGATCTACTAGTAAAAAGGTGCATGCAATTGAAGAGATTAATGTTTTGAGTGGAAAGATGGATGAACTTATGAAATTGTTTGCTAATAAGAGTGCTCCTACTGACCCTAATGATATGCCTTTGTCTACTTTGATTGAGAATAATAATGAATCTATGGATGTGAATTTTGTTGGTAGGAACAATTTTGGTAACAACGCATATAGAGGTAATTTTAATTCTAGGCGTTTCCTAGTAATTCCTCTAATAATTATGGTAATTCGTACAACAATTCTTATGGAAATTATAAGAAGATGCCCTCTAATTTTGAATCTAGTATTAAAGAATTTATTATTTCGCAAAAGAGTTTCAATGCTTTGATTGAAGAAAAATTGCTTAAGATTGATGAGTTGGCCAGGAACGTGGATAGGATTTCTCTTGATGTTGATTCTTTGAAACTTAGATCTATTCCACCTAAGCATGATATCAATGAGTCTCTCGAAGCTATGATAATTTCCATTGATGAGTGTAAAGAAAGAACCGCTAGGATGCGTGCTAAAAAGATTGCTTTGTGAAAACATGTTCTTCTAGTTTCCATGATAATAAAGATGAAGATCTAAATGTAATTTATGTGTCCCCTATTAAATCTTCGTTTTGCAATATGAATCTTGATAATGATGGGACTGGAGATGAGTCAACATTAGTTAGAAGGCATCCCAATGATTCAGAATTTTTAGATCTTGATGCAAAAATAGATAAAAGTGGGATTGGAGAGGTCAAAACTTTAAATAGCAATGAACCCACTATCTTGGGTTTCAAGGAATTTAATTATGATAATTGCTCTTTGATAGATTATATTTCCTTGTTGCAATCCGTGCTAAATTCTCCTCATGCTTATAGTCAAAATAAAGCTTTTACTAAACATATCATAGATGCTTTGATGCAATGTTATGAAGAAAAACTTGAGTTGGAAGTTTCTATCCCTAGAAAACTTTATGATGAGTGGGAACCTACTATTAAAATTAAAATTAAAGATCATGAATGCTATGCTTTGTGTGATTTGGGTGCTAGTGTTTCCACGATACCAAAAACTTTGTGTGATTTGCTAGGTTTCCGTGAATTTGATGATTGTTCTTTAAACTTGCACCTTGCGGATTCCACCATTAATAAACCTATGGGAAAAATTAATTATGTTCTTATTGTTGCAAATAGGAATTATGTGCCCGTAGATTTTATTGTTCTTGATATAGATTGTAATCCTTCATGTCCTATTATCCTTGGTAGACCTTTCCTTAGAACGATTGGTGCAATTATTGATATGAAGGAAGGGAATATTAGATTCCAATTTCCGTTAAGGAAAGGCATGGAACACTTCCCTAGAAAGAAAATTAAATTACCATATGAATCTATTACGAGAGCCACTTATGGATTGCCTACCAATGATGGCAATACCTAGATCTATCTTCGCTTTTATGCCTAGCTAGGGGCGTTAAACGATAGCGCTTGTTGGGAGGCAACCCAATTTTATTTTTATTCCTTGCTTTTTGTTCCTGTTTAGTAATAAATAATTTATCTAGACTCTGTTTTGGTTGTGTTTTTTGTGTTTAATTAGTTTTTGTGCCAAGTAGAACCGTTGGGAAGACTTGGGGAAAGTCTTTTTGATCTTGTTGTAAAAAATGGAAACTTTAGCGCTCAGAAGAATTGCTGCCATTTTTTTACTGGAGAGTGCTATTTAGTTAATTATTTTTGTAGATGATTAATAGATAAATTACTCACGTCCAGAAATTTATTTTAGAATTTTTGGGGTTCCATGAGTATTCGAAACCTACATATTACTACAGACTGTTCTGTTTTTGACAGATTCTGCTTTTCACGTGTTGTTTGCTTATTTTGATGAATCTATGGCTAGTAATAGAGTTTATGAACCATAGAAAAGTTGGAATACAGTAGGTTTAACACCAATATAAATAAAGAATGAGTTCATTATAGTACCTTGAAGTGGTGGTTTGTTTTCTTTTACTAACGGAGCTCACAAAGATTTTCTTTTAAGTTTTGTGTTGTGAGGTTTTCATGTTTTGGGTAAGGATTTGATGGATTATGGAACAAGGAGTGGAAAGAGCCCAAGCTTGGGGATTCCCAGGGCACCCTAAGGTAAAATACAAGGACACCAAAAAGCCTAAGCTTGGGGATTCCCCGGAAGGCATCCCCTCTTTCGTCTTCGTCCATCGGTAACTTTACTTGGAGCTATATTTTTATTCGCCACATGATATGTGTTTTGCTTGGAGCGTCTTGTATGATTTGAGTCTTTGATTTTTAGTTTACCACAATCATCCTTGCTATACACACCTTTTGGGAGAGACACACATGATTGGAATTTATTAGAATACTCTATGTGCTTCACTTATATCTTTTGAGCTATACATTTTTTTGCTCTAGTGCTTCGCATATATCTTTTAGAGCACGGTGGTGGTTCTATTTTATAGAAATAATTGGTATCTCATGCTTCACTTATATCATTTTGAGAGTCATTATAACAACATGTTATAATTTTTAAATGCTAAGAGAAGTTGGATGCTTGATAGATGGTTTTGAGATATAAAGGTGGTAATATTAGAGGTGTGCTAGTTGAGTAATTGTGAAATTGATGAATACTTGTGCTGAAGTTGGCAAGTCTCGTAGCATGCACATATGGTGAACGTTATGTGACAAATTTTAAGCATGGGGTGTTATTTGATTGCTTTCCTTATGAGTGGCGGTCGGGGACGAGCGATGGTCTTTTCCTACCAATCTATCCCCCTAGGAGCATGCACGTAGTGCTTGGTTTTGATGACTTGTAGATTTTTGCAACAAGTATGTGAGTTCTTTATGACTAATGTTGAGTCCATGGATTATACGCACTCTCACCCTTCCATCATTGCTAGCCTCTTCGGTACCATGCATTGCCCTTTCTCACCTTGAGAGTTGGTGCAAACTTCGCCAGTGCATCCAAACCCCGTGATATGATATGCTCTATCACACATAAGCCTCCTTATATCTTCCTCAAAACAGCCACCATAACTACATATTATGGCATTTCCATAGCCATTCCAAGATATATTGCCATGCAACTTTCCACCATTCCATTTATTATGACACGCATCATTATTGTCATATTGCTTTGCATGATCATGTAGTTGAGATCAGATTTGTGGCAAAGCCACCGTTCATAATTTTTTCATACATGTCACTCTTGATTCATCGCAATCCCGGTACACCGCCGGAGGCATTCACATAGAGTCATATTTTGTTCTAAGTATCGAGTTGTAATTCTTGAGTTGTAAGAAAATAGAAGTGTGATGATCATCATTAGAGCATTGTCCCATGTGAGGAAAGGATGATGGAGACTATGATTCCCCCACAAGTCGGGATGAGACTCCGGACGAAAAAAAGAGAAAAGAGGCCACAAAAAAGAAGGCCCAAATAAAAATAAATAAATGAGAGAAAAAGAGAGAAGGGACAATGTTACTTCCACACTTGTGCTTCTAAGTAGCACCATGATCTTCATGATAGAGAGTCTCTTGTGTTGTCACTTTCATATACTAGTGGGAATTTTTCATTATAGAACTTGGCTTGTATATTCCAATGATGGGCTTCCTCAAATGCCCTAGGTCTTCGTGAGCAAGCAACTTGGATGCACACCCACTTAGTTTCTTTGATGAGCTTTCACATATTTATAGCTCTAGTGCATCCGTTGCATGGCAATCCTACTCCTTGCATTGACATCAATCGGTGGGCATCTCCATAGCCCATTGATTAGCCGCGTCAATGTGAGACTTTCTCCCTTTTTGTCTCCTCACACAACCTCAGTCATCATATTCTATTCCACCCATAGTGCTATGTCCAAGGCTCGCGCTCATATATTGCGTGAAAGGTGAAAGAGTTTGAAAAGGCTAAGTATGAAACAATTGCTTGGCTTGTCATCGGGGTTGTGCATGATGAGAGCATTTTGTGTGACGAAAATGAAGCATGGCCAAACTATATGACTTTGTAGGGATAAGTTTTCTTTGGCTATGGTATTTTGATAAGACATAATTTTTTGATTAACATACTTGGAGTATTACTATTTTTATGTCAACAATAAACTTTTATCTTGAATATTTCGGGTCTGAACATTCATGCCACAATAGAGAAAATTACATTGAGAAATATGTCAGGAAGCTTTCCACATCATAAATTCTGTTTTTATCATTTACCTACTCGAGGACGAGCAGGAATTAAGCTTGGGGATGCTTGATACGTCTCCAACGTATCTATAAGTTTTGATTGTTCCATGCTATTATATTAACTGTTTTGGATGAAAATGGGCTTTATTTTACACTTTTATATTATTTTTGGGACTAACCTATTAACCGGAGGCCCAGCCCAAGTTGCTATTTTTTTTGTGCCTATTTCAGTGTTTCGTAGAAAAGGAATATCAAACGGAATGAAACCTTCGGGAACGTTATTTTTGGAACAAACGTGATCCAGAGGACTTGGAGGGGACGTCAAGAAATGAACAAGGCGGCCATGAGACAGGGGGCGCGCCAACCCCCTGGGTGCGCCCTCCCCCCTCGTGGGCCCCTCATGGCTCAACCGACCTACTTCTTCCTCCTATATATGTGCACATACCCCGAAAACATCCAGGAGCACCACGAAACCCTATTTCCACAGCCGCAACCTTCTATACCCAAGAGATCCCATCTTGGGGCCGTTTTCGTAGCTCTGCTGGAGGGGGCATTGATCACGGAGGGCCTCTACATCAACTCCATGGCCCCTCTGATGATGTGTGAGTAGTTTACCTTAGACCTTCAGGTCCATAGCTTGTAGCTAGATGTCTTGTTCTCTCTCTTTGGAATACAAAGTTCTCCTCGATTCTCTTGGAGATCTATTCGATGTAACCTTCTTTTGCGTGTGTTTGTTGAGATCCGATGAATTGTGGGTTTATGATCAAGTCTATCTATGAACAATATTTGAATCTTCTCTGAATTCTTTTATGTATGATTGGTTTGTCTTTGCAAGTCTCTTCAAATTATCAGTTTGGTTTGGCCTACTAGATTGATCTTTCTTGCAATGGGAGAAGTGCTTAGCTTTGGGTTCAATCTTGCGGTGCCCAGTCCCAGTGACGGAAAGGGAAATGACACGTATTGTATTTTTGATATCGAGGATAAAAAGATGGGGTTTACATCATATTGCATGAGTTTATCCCTCTACATCATGTCATGTTGCTTAAGGCATTGCTCTGTTCTTATGAACTTAATACTCTAGATGCATGCTGGATAGCGGTCGATGTGTGGAGTAATAGTAGTAGATGCAGAATCGTTTCGGTCTACTTGTCACAGATGTGATGCCTATATACATGATCATGCCTAGATATTCTCACAATTATTTGCTTTTCTATCAATTGCTCGACAGTAATTTGTTCACCCACCGTAATACTTATGCTATCTTGAGAGAAGCCACTAGTGAAACCTATGGTCCCCGGGTCTATTTTCCATCATACAAGTTTCCAATCTATTTTATTTTGCAATCTTTACTTTCAATCTATATCATAAAAATACCAAAAATATTTATCTTATTATTATCATCTCTATCAGATCTCACTCTTGCAAGTGGTCGTGAAGGGATTGACAACCCCTTTATCGCATTGGTTGCGAGGTTCTTATTTGTTTGTGTAGGTACGAGGTGACTCGCGCGTGGTCTCCTACTGGATTGATACCTTGGTTCTCAAAAACTGAGGGAAATACTTACGCTGCTTTACTGCATCACCCTTTCCTTTTCAAGGGAAAACCAACGCAGTGCTCAAGAGGTAGCATGGCGGCGGCTTAAAGCGGCGGCGGCGGGGCTGCATTGGTGTGGTGGTGGTGGCGGCGGGGGGCCTCGGGCTTTAAAGGCCGTGGGTGGTGGCTTGCACGAGGGGGCGGGGCACGTGTCCGCCTCGGACACGGCGGCGGCCGGCGATCCTCGGGACTCCCGTCCTGAGTCAGCGGGGGAGGCGGCGCGGCTGGACCAGCCTGCTTGGCTAGGCCTTCGGCCCAGTCGGGCAGGAACTTTTTTTAAATAAATTCTGGCAAAAACAAAAATCTTAATAAAATATAGAAAAATTCGAAAAATGCCAAAACAATTTTCACCGTCTAAATAAAATATTTAGAACAAAGTGAACATTTTTCTGGCCTAAAAACAATTTTGGAAAATGCATATTTTTCTAATTCAAATAAAATAGCAATAAAATCCCAAATAAAATATTAATTTGATTTTAACATTCTTCCTCCAATATTCCTCTCTTATTTTGGTGAAGTCATTTTATCTCCTCTCATGTATTTTAATATTGCAAATATTACTAAGAGAAAATTATTAAAATCAAAATGATCCTCTTTTCAAATTTGAAAATAAATGGTATCCCAACTCTCTCTGTGGGTCCTTGAGTTGCTTAGGATTTCTAGGATCACAAACAAAATGCAAATAAAATATGACATGCATACGATTACCTATGTATAGCATCCAAATTGAAAATTTGGGATGTTACAAACCTACCCCCCTTAAGATGAATCTCGCCCTCGAGATTCGGGTTGGGTAGAAAATAGGTGCGGGTGGTGAGGGAGTCCTGGATTAGGGGTTCTCCGGACAGCCAGGCTATCTCCATTGGTCGGACTGTTAGACTATGAAGATACAAGATTGAAGACTTTGTCTCGTGTCCGGATGGGACTCTACTTGGCGTGGAAGGCAAGCTAGGCAATACAAATATGGATATCTCCTCCTTTGTAACCGACCTTGTGTAACCCTAACCCTCTTCGGTGTCTATATAAACCGAAGGATTTTAGTCCGTAGGACAACAATCACAACATACAATCATACCATAGGCTAGCTTCTAGGGTTTGGCCTCTCTGATCTCGTGGTAGATCTACTCTTGTACTACCCATATCATCAATATTAATCAAGCAGGACGTAGGGTTTTACCTCCATCAAGAGGGCCCGAACCTGGGTAAAACATCGTGTCCCCTTCCTCCTGTTACCATCCCGCCTAGACGCACAGTTCGGGACCCCCTACCCGAGATCTGCCGGTTTTGACACCGACATTGGTGCTTTCATTGAGAGTTCCTCTGTGTCGTCGCTGTTAGGCTTGATGGCTCTTACTATCATCGATAGCGATGCGGTCCAAGGTGAGACTTTTTTCCCCAGACAGATCTTCGTATTTGGCGGCTTTGCACTGCGGGCTAATTCGCTTGGCCGTCTGGAGCAAATTGAAAGCTACGCCCCTGGCCGTCAGGTCAGATTTGGAAGTTTGAACTACACGGCTGACATCCTCGGAGACTTGATCTTCGACGGATTCGAGCCACAACTGGGCGCGCCGCACTATCGCGATGGGTATGACCTAGCTCTGCCGTCGAACATTACCCCAGAGACCACGCCCGCATCAGCTCCGACCCTTATTCGGAGCCAACTGCGCCCATCAAGGATGGGTGGTTAGACACCGCCTCAGGGGCTGCAGTCTCAACGGCGATCGAGCCAAACACCAGCATAATCCTCTGCGCAGCCCGTGACTCCAAGGTGCCGGACTCTTTTCCGGACTCCGAACCATCCGCGCCCCTGCCAATTGAATCTGATTGGGCGCCGATCATGGATTTCACCACCGCGGATATCTTTCAGCACTCGCCCTTCGGCGACATTCTGAATTCACTAAGGTCTCTCTCTTTGTCAGGAGAGCCCTGGCCAGACTATGGCCAATAGGATTGGGATGCGGATGACGAAGAAATTCGACGCCCACCCACCACCCACTTTGTAGCCACTGTCGATGATTTAACTAACATGCTCGACTTCGACTCCGAAGACATCGACGGTATGGACGACGATGTAAGAGACGAACATGAACCAACGCCTATAGGGCACTGGAAAGCCACCTCGTCATATGACATATACATGGTGGATACACCCAACGAAGGCAATGGCGACGAGATAGCGGAGGATGACCCCTCCAAGAAACAACCCAAGTGCCGACGTTAGCGGCGCCGCTCTAAGTCCCGCCAAAGCAAAAGTGGTGATACCGGCACAGGAGATAATAACACTCCGGATAGTGCCGAAGACAACAACAATCCCCTCCAGTAAGATTTAGAGCAGGAGGATGAAGGAGCCAGCTCTCTTGAGAGAGCGGCAGACGAAGAGGAGGAGGATGGCAATTACATCCCCCCCTCCGAAGACGAGGCAAGCCTCGGCGACGATGAATTCGCCGTCCCAGAGGATCCCGTCGAACAAGAGCGCTTCAAGCGCCGGCTTATGGCCATGGCACATAGCCTGAAGAAAAAGCAGCAACAGCTTCAAGCTGATCAAGATCTGCTAGCTGACAGATGGACTGAAGTCCTCACGGCCGAGGAATATAAACTCGAGCGCCCCTCCAAGAACTACCCAAAGTGTAGGTTACTACCCCGACTGGAGGAAGAAGCGTATGATACGGCCGAGCGGCCACCTCGTGGCCGCGATAGAGAGGCATTCCAGCCAAAAGCTCAGCCTCCACCCCGACGCCATTCAAATAAAAAGGCGTGGGGAGATACGCCAGACCTGCTAGACATATTGGAGGACAAAGCAAAGCATGCAAGATCGATCTATGGATCACGACGGCGCACCACTCCGCGAGACGATAAACGTCACACCGGATACAGTAAAAACAAATCTGGCCGGGCCGAACACAGCGGGCAAGACCTATTCGAGCTGCGTCGTGATATAGCCCAATACAGAGGCGCCGCACACCCCTTATGCTTCAACGACGAAGTAATGGAACATCAATTCCCACAAGGTTTCAAACCTGTAAATATTGAATCATACGACGGCAGAACAGATCCCGCAGTATGGATTAAGGATTTCCTCCTCCACATCCACATGGCCCGCGGTGATGACTTACACGCTATCAAATACCTCCCACTAAAGCTCAAAGGACCAGCGCGGCATTGGCTTAACAGCTTGCCAGCGGACTCCATTAGCTGTTGGGAAGATCTGGAAGCCGCGTTCCTCGACAACTTTCAGGGCACTTATCTGAACCACCAGAATCTGATGACTTGAGCCACATAATTCAGCAGCCAGAAGAGTCGGCTAGGCAATTCTGGACTCGGTTTCTTACAAAGAAAAATCAAATCGTCGACTGTCCGGATGCGGAGGCCTTAGCGGCTTTCAAGCACAACATCCGAGACGAGTGGCTAGCCCGGCACTTTGGTTAGGAAAAGCCAAAATCTATGGCAGCTCTCACGACGCTCATGACCCGCTTTTGTGCGGGAGAAGACAGCAGACTGGCTCGCAGTAATAACATATCAAAGAACCATGATACCTCAGATACCAAGGACGGCAATAATAGGTCACGTCGCAACAAACATAAGTGCCGCATTAATAGCGAAAATACCGAGGATACAGTAGTCAATGCCGGATTCAAAGGCTCTAAACCCGGTCAACGGAAAAAGCCATTCAAACAAAGTACGCCGGGTCCGTCCATCTTGGACCGTATACTCAATCGCTCGTGTCAAATACACGGCACCCCAGACAAGCCAGCCAATCACACCAACATGGATTGTTGGGTGTTCAAGCAGGCCGTCAAGTTAATTGCCGAAAACAAGGACAAGGGGCCGCATAGCAATGACAAGGAGGAGCCCCGGCAGCCGCACACCGGAGGGCAGAAGAGGTTTCCCCCGCAAGTGCGGATGGTGAACATGATATACGCGACCCACATTCCCAAAAGGGAGCGGAAGCGTGCGCTCAGGGACGTATATGAGTTGGAGCCAGTCGCCCCAAAGTTCAACCCTTGGTCCTCCTGTCCGATCACCTTCGATCGCAGGGAGCATCCCACTAGTATCCGTCATGGCGGATTCGCCGCACTGGTCCTAGACCCAATCATCAATGGATTTCACCTCACTCGAGTCCTTATGGATGGCGGCAGCAGCCTGAACCTGCTTTATCAGGACACAGTGCGCAAAATGGGTATAGACCCCTCAAGGATCAAACCCACAAAAATGACCTTTAAGGGCGTCATTCCAGGTGTAGAGGCCCATTGCACAGGCTCAATTACACTGGAAGTGGTCTTCGGATCCGCGGATAACTTCCGAAGCAAAGAGTTAATCTTTGATATAGTCTCGTTCCGCAGTGGTTATCACGCGCTGCTCGGGCGAACCGCATTTGCCAGATTCAATGCGGTACCGCATTATGCATACCACAAGCTCAAGATGCCAGGACCTCGCGGAGTTATTACAGTCAATGGAAACACAGAGCGCTCTCTCTGAACAGAGGAGCACACCACAGCCCTTGCAGCAGAAGCGCAAAATAGCCTTTCAAGGCAATCCACTAGTTCGGCATTTCAAAACCCAGACACCTTCAAGCGCGCACGGAGCAACCGGCAAATAGTTCACCTGGCGCAATTTGAGCTCGCGTAGCAATGCGGCCCCCACCCCAATCCCAGCCAAACGGCGAAACTCGTGCCGCGCGTACATAATTACGCATTAAAAATACCATGGGCACAGGTGGGGAGGGGGGCACAACTGCGGCACGCCCCAAGACACGGCTTAAGCTGCACTAGAGGCTTCCCATTTGGTTATTTTTTCAGGACCTTAATCTCGGGAAACACTGTCCGGCAGCACTATTGTCGAACACATGATGCAGCAACCAAGGAGGCAGACAGCTACGTCATACCACGAAACTCCCAGGTTGATTACAGTAACGAGTGAAATATTCGATTTAATATCATTCCTCGGCTCGCCCTTGGAAGGGACATAGTCCTACTCTTTGCTTATCGCAGTATCCGTATCACTCCGCTTTAACGCAATTTTTTAATAAACAATGCATGATATTACGACTATTATTGCATTCTTGATATATATATATATATATGTGTGTGTGTGTGTGTGTGTGTGTGTGTGTGTGTGTGTGTGTGTGTGTGTGTGTGTGTGTTCATTAGAGACGCCTTGCAACCGTACACTTTGGTACGACCAATACACCAGGGGCTTACGTACCCCACAATATGGTCTGAAAAGTCCGAACACTTCCACAAGAGCGGCACCCCGAACTTGTAGCATTATATGCATCAGCTCCGAATCATGTCTTTGGTCAAATGTTGGGTTTGCCCGGCTCCTATGTTTTGGTACCTTACGTTCCGCTCTATCGGCTAAGGTAGCGCTAGGAGAACTACTGCGATTGTGCCCCGGTTCTGCCGGGCTTAGCACCTCAATAGAGAAAGCTAAAACTGACTGTCATGATAAGGCGAGAGACCGGTCGCTGTTCGGCGAGGTTTTTCGAGTACCTAAATACTTATGCCGCTTAGGGCGAGGGGCCGGCCTTGTCCGGCTTACAGGTGTGTATCGCGCCCTGAATTCGGCCTTCCGAATACCAAGGGCTTCGCCGAAATTTAAAATTATAGAATTCTATGGCTAAGTGAGATTGATAAAGCATTATTAGTCCGGTTGCCTTGTTCGTTGTGCTGAGCACCTCCCTCGAAGGACCCAAATATGGGAACAAGAGTGCTCAGATTTATCCTGAACACCCCAGCACTCGTGGCATGGGGGCAGAAGCCGAGGACTAGCCATCTCTCAGATTGGATAAACGGCCAAATAGAAGGTAATATTTTAAATTCAAACAAGTGTTGCATAGCGCATATGAAACAAGTTTTCATCATACAGGATCACACGAGCAAGTTTACTCAAATATTACATCCTTTGAACATTCGTCCGCTACAAGACGGGCACCCTTCAGGACACCCTCATAATAAATTTCGGGGGTGCGATGCTCCTTGCCCTGCGGCGGCCATTCCTTGATCAGCTTCACATCGTCTAGCTTGGCCCACTGCACCTTCACACGGGCGAAAGCCCGGCGTGCACCTTCAATGCAGACGGACCGCTTGATGACCTCCAACCGTGGGCAGGCATCCACAAGCCGCCTCACCAGGCCGAAGTAGCTGTTCGGAAGGACGTCGCCAGGCCACAGCCAGACTATAAGGCCCTTCATGGCCTGTTCGGCCGCCTTGTGCAGCTTGACCAGCTGCTTTAGCTGGTCACCCAGAGGAATTGGGTGTTCGGTCCCAGTATACTGAGACCAGAACAGCTTCTCTGTTGAGATCCCCTCCTTGGCCTGGTAAAACTGCGCGTCATCGGACACGCTGCGGGGCAAATCTGCGAATGCTCCTGGAGAGCTCCGAATTCGGGTAAGTAATCGGTAAGTTACTTTTACATGCTTGCTCTGCATATAGAATGCCTTACCCGCCGCTATATTCTTCATTGCATCGACCTCCTGGAGGGCCTTCTGGGCCTCGGCCTTGGCACTCTTCGCGCTCTCGAGGGCCGTGGCAAGCTCAGACTCTCGCGTCTTCAAGTCAAGCTCCAACGCCTCATGCCTCGTCACGAGAGCCTGGAGCTCTTGCTACACCTCGCCCACCCGAGCCTCGTGCTTCTCTCACTTGGTGCGCTCCTTGGCCGCTTTATCTTCGGCCTTGGTTAGCGCTTGCTTCAGGGTCGCCACCTCGGTCGTGGCCCCTGGCAAACATACAATGATCCTGTCATTTTGCAATCACGTCCTTTTTATATATACATATCTATAGACGTGGTATTACTTACCCTTGTTCTCCTCGAGCTGCCTCTTGGCAAGGCCGAGCTCTTTCCTGGACCCCTCGAGGTCCTGCTTCAGTACGGCGACCTCTGCAGTCAGTGCGGCGGATGCCAACAGCGAAGCCTGCATAGGCATATTGACACACTTATATTAGACTCCTGCGATGTTATTTGATCCTCTATTCGGATTTTCTTCGTGAACAACCGAACAAAGCATCAGGGGCTACTGTCTATGCGGTAATATTTCTACTACATTTTAAAACACTTACCTCAAAGCCTGTTAGAAGGCTGGCACAGGCTTCAGTCAATCCGCTCTTGGCGGACTGAACCTTCTGGATCACCGCACTCATGATAGTACGGTGCTCCCCGTCGATGGAAGCGCTGCGAAGCGCTTCCAGCAGATTGTCCGGTGCCTCTGGATGGACAGAGGTCACCGGCACAGGCGTCTTGCCCCTCTTAGAAGGAGGCCGCCTGCCCGAGCCTGGAACCGCTGGAGGTTCTGGCACGGTGTTCGGCTGAGGGCCGAACTCGGAGCTCTCAGGGGCCCCGTCCCCCCGGCTCCCAGAGTCCAGAAGGTCGCCTTGAGGCGCCTCCAGGACTGTCTCCCCTCGATCCGTTGCCTCTTGAGACAATACCTCGGCATCGTTGGCAGGATGATGGGAGGTGGCGGTTGGGACTGGATCGCTATCCATGTTCGACAAGCCCAAGGAGCCATCCGACGATGTATCGATACTAGCTCGGGGCGGCCTGCATAATTGTGTTCGGTGTTAGGGAAAGCAGTGCGACAAAGGAATCCTATGGGTTACTCTGGTATCCGAATACTTACGATCTCCCCGGGAGCTTGGCGCTGGGCAACCACTCGTCTTCGCCTTCGTCGGCGGCGGTGGAGCTGTCCGGAAGGAGAGTCCTTCCCTTCTTGGACCCTTCGGCCCCCCAGTTGGGGTGGCCTTCCTTTTCCTATCTCCCCCAGTCGGTGGGGGAGCATCTTCTTCTTCTGCCTCGTCTTCGGGGGAAGAGTGCGCCGCAGAGTCATCGGACGGTGAGTCCGACGACGCCTGGCGTCGAGAACTCTTTCGGGTTCCCTTGGCCTTCTTGGTCTTCTCCGGCACCTTATAAGGGGCCGGAGTCATCATCTTCGCCAAAAGAGCATCTGCGGGGCTTTCGGGCAATGGAGCCGGACAGTCGATCTGTCCGGCCATCTTCTGCCAGTCCTGTCAAAGGTACGGGAGTTTAGATCCCGCATAGAGTCAACCTATAAAAAAACAAGTATCCTGTGAAAGGTAAAGCAGCTTACCGCACTGGCTTGGCGCTTCGCGCTGAATCCGCGATCCTCAGTAATAGGAGGGGGGACCTCGGCACTTTTGAACAGCACCCTCCAGGCATCTTCATGAGTCGTGTCGAAGAGCCTGTTCAGAGTTTGGTGCTGCGCCGGATCGAACTCCCACAAGTTGAACTCCCGTTGTTGGCACGGGAGGATCCGGTGGATGAGCATAACTTGGAGTATGTTGACAAGCTTGAGCTTCTTGTTATCCATGTTTTGAATACATGTTTGGAGTCCAGTCAGCTCTTCTGAACTACCCCAGGGCAGGCCCTTCTCTTTCCAGGAGGTGAGCCGCATGGGGATGCCAGATCGGAACTCGGGGGCCGCTGCCCATACAGGGTCGCGCGTCTCGGTGATGTAGAACCACCCCGATTGCCACCCCTTTATGGTTTCCACAAAGAGCCCTCGAGCCATGTTACGTTGGGCATCTTTCCCACCATGGCGCCTCCGCACTCTGCCTGGCGGCCGCCCACCACCTTCGGCTTGACATTGAAGGTCTTCAGCCATAAGCTGAAGTGGGGCTTAATGCGGAGGAAGGCCTTCCACACGACGATAAACGCCGAGATGTTGAGGATGAAGTTCGGGGCCAGATCGTGGAAATCCAGGCCATAATAGAACATGAGCCCCCGGACGAATGGATGGAGAGGGAATCCCAGTCCGCGGAGGAAATGGGTGAGGAATACTACCCTCTCATGGGGCCTAGGGGTGGGGATGAGCTGCCCCTCATCTGGGAGCCGGTGCGCGATGTCGTCGGGCAGGTATCCGGCTCTCCTCAGTTTCTTGATGTCTCCCTGCGTGACGGAGGAGACCATCCACCTGCCTCTCGCTCCGGACATGGTTGGAGAAGGTTGAGGTGGGAAGTGTGGACTTGGGCGCTAGAGCTCGAGTGTGCGAGAACGGATGAGCAAAGGAGGAAGAACACGTGGATAGAAAGGTGAATCCTTATCCCTTTATATGGGCGGACGAAGCTAAGCATCCCCACTTGCCTGGAAAAACTCGCTTATCCCCCAAGCGCCGCAATTGATGGCGCGGTTGGGTTACCCATGCCCGTATTGATGAGAATCCCGTAATAAGGGGACACGATCTCTGCTTTGACAAGACGTGTCGAAAAACTGCCTCGCGTTATGTGCGGGGCTGGTTAAAGGAAACGGTTCGAATAATCACCGGGCCATGACATAACGTCGTGCTGCCAAAACAAGCCAGCAAATTAGATCTGCGAAAATATTATTCTCTCTATGGTGGAATGTGGAACTTCTTTTACAGGGTCGGACACTATCCTCGTATTCAAATTCTTCTGTAATATATTCGGAGAAGGAACCCGCCTTGCAATGCTGAAGACAATACTGCGCGCCGGACTCATCGTCGTTGAAGCCTGATTCAGGGGCTACTGAGGGAGTCCTGGATTAGGGGGTCTCCGGACAGCCGGACTATCTCCATTGGCCGGACTGTTAGACTATGAAGATACAAGATTGAAGACTTCGTCTCGTGTCCGGATGGGACTCTACTTGGCGTGGAAGGCAAGCTAGGCAATACGAATATGGATATATCCTCCTTTGTAACCGACCTTGTGTAACCCTAACCCTCTTCGGTGTCTATATAAACCGAAGGGTTTTAGTCCGTAGGACAACAATCACAACATACAATCATACCATAGGCTAGCTTCTAGGGTTTTGGCCTCTCTGATCTCGTGGTAGATCTACTCTTGTACTACCCATATCATCAATATTAATCAAGCAGGACGTAGGGTTTTACCTCCATCAAGAGGGCCCGAACCTGGATAAAACATCATGTCCCCTTCCTCCTGTTACCATCCCGCCTAGACGCACAGTTCGGGACCCCTACCCGAGATCCGCCGGTTTTGACACCGACAGGTGGTCTTTTCATAGATCTTCTCGTTCCCAGGTGGCTTCATCCTCGTATGGTGGCTCCACTGAACTTTGCAAAACTTGATAATCTTGCTGCGTGTAACTCGGCTGGCAAATTCAAGAATCTTGACGAGCTTCTCCTCGTAAGTCAAATCACTCTCCAACCGAATTGCTTCTAGGGGCACTGTTGTTGGGGAACGTAGTAATTTCAAAAAAATTCCTACGCACACGCAAGATCATGTGATGCATAGCAACGAGGGGGAGAGTATTGTCTACGTACCCAACGCAGACCGACTGCAGAAGCGATGACACGACGTAGAGGAAGTAGTCGTACGTCTTCACGATCCAACCGATCAAGCACCGAAACTACGGCACCTCCGAGTTCGAGCACACGTTCAGCTCGATGACGATCCCCGGACTCCGATCCAGCAAAGTGTCGGGGAAGAGTTCCGTCAGCACGACGGCGTGGTGACGATCTTGATGTACTACAGCAGCAGGGCTTCGCCTAAACTCCGCTACAATATTATCGAGGTATATGGTGGCAGGGGGCACCGCACACGGCTAAGGAATAGATCACGTGGATCAACTTGTGTCTAGAGGGTGCCCCCTGCCCCTGTATATAAAGGATGGAGGAGGAGGAGGCCGGCCAAGGCAAAGGTGCGGCCAGGATAGGGAGTCCTACTAGGACTCCAAGTCCTAGTAGGAGTCCACCAAGAGGGGAGGAAGGGAGAAGGAATAGGAGGAGAAGGAGAGGTGGCCGGCCCCCTTTTCCCTAGTCCAATTCGGACCAAAGGGGAGGGGGGGCGCAGCAGCCTTTTTCCTCTTCCCACTAAAGCCCATCAAGGCCCATTACTTCTCCCGTAACTACCCGGTACTCCGAAAAATACCCGAATCATTCGGAACCTTTCCGATGTCCGAATATAGTCGTCCAATATATCGATCTTTATGTCTCGACCATTTCGAGACTCCTCGTCATGTCCCCGATCTCATCCGGGACTCCGAACTCCTTCGGTACATCAAAACTCATAAACTCATAATATAACTGTCATCGAAACCTTAAGCGTGCGGACCCTACGGGTTCGAGAACAATGTAGACATGACCGAGACACGTCTCCGGTCAATAACCAATAGCGGGACCTGGATGCCCATATTGGCTCCTACATATTCTACGAAGATCTTTATCGGTCAGACCGCATAACAACATACGTTGTTCCCTTTGTCATCGGTATGTTACTTGCCCGAGATTCGATCATCGGTATCCAATACCTAGTTCAATCTCGTTACCGGCAAGTCTCTTTACTCGTTCCGTAATACATCATCTCACAACTAACATATTAGTTGTAATGCTTGCAAGGCTTATGTGATGTGTATTACCGAGAGGGCCCAGAGATACCTCTCCGACAATCGGAGTGACAAATCCTAATCTCGAAATACACCAACCCAACATCTACCTTTGGAGACACCTGTAATGCTCCTTTATAATCACCCAGTTACGTTGTGACGTTTGGTAGCACCCAAAGTGTTCCTCCGGCAAACGGGAGTTGCATAATCTCATAGTCATAGGAACATGTATAAGTCATGAAGAAAGCAATAGCAACATACTAAACGACCGTGTGCTAAGCTAATGGAATAGGTCATGTCAATCAGATCATTCGACTAATGATGTGACCTCGTTAATCAAATAACAACTCATTGTTCATGGTTAGGAAACATAACCATCTTTGATTAATGAGCTAGTCAAGTAGAGGCATACTAGTGACACTTTGTTTGTCTATGTATTCACACATGTATTATGTTTCCGGTTAATACAATTCTAGCATGAATAATAAACATTTATCATGATTATAAGGAAATATATAATAACTTTATTATTGCCTCTAGGGCATATTTCCTTCAGTCTCCCACTTGCACTAGAGTCAATAATCTAGTTTACATCGCCATGTGATTTAACAGCAATAGTTCACATCACCTTATGATTAACACCTATAGTTCACATCAATATGTGATCAACACCCAAAGGGTTTACTAGATTCAGTAATCTAGTTCACATCGCTATGTGATTAACACCCAAGGAGTATTAAGGTGTGATCATGTTTTGCTTGTGAGAGAATCTTAGTCAACGGGTCTGTCACATTCAGATCCGTAAGTATTTTGCAAATATTTATGTCAACAATGCTCTGCATGGAGCTACTCTAGCTAATTGCTCCCACTTTCAATATGTATCTAGATCGAGACTTAGAGTCATCCAGTTCTGTGTCAAAACTTGCATCGACGTAACCCTTTACGACGAACCTTTTTGTCACGTCCATAATCGAGAAACATATCCTTATTTCACTAAGGATAATTCTGACCGCTGTCCAGTGATCTACTCCTAGATCACTATTGTACTCCCTTGCCAAATCAGTGCAGGGTAATAGATCTGGTACACAGCATGACATACTTTATAGAACCTATGGCCAAGGCATAGGGAATGACATTCATTCTTTTTCTATCTTCTGCCGTGGTCGGGCTTTGAGTCTTACTCAACTTCATACCTTGCAACAGGCAAGAACTCCTTCTTTGACTGTTCCATTTTGAACTATTTCAAGAATTTATCAAGGTATGTATTCATTGAAAAAATTTATCAAGCGTCTTGATCTATCTATATAGATCTTGATGCTCAATGTGTAAGCAGCTTCACCGAAGTCTTTCTTTGAAAAAACTCCTTTTAAACACTCCTTTATGCTTTACAGAATAATTCTACATTATTTCTGATCAACAATATGTCATTCACATATACTTATCAGAAATGCTGTAGTGCTCCCACTCACTTTCTTGTAAATACAGGCTTCACCGCAAGTCTGTATAAAACTATATGCTTTGATCAACTCATCAAAGCGTATATTCCAACTCCGAGATGCTTGTACCAGTCCATAGATGGATTGCTGGAGCTTGCATATTTTGTTAACACCTTTAGGATCGACAAAACCTTCTAGTTGCATCGTATACAATAAATCCATTAAGGAATGCAGTTTTGTTTATCCATTTGCCAGATTTCATAAAATGTGGCAATTGCTAACATGATTCGAACAGACTTAAGCATAGATACGAGTGAGAAACTCTCATCGTAGTCAACACCTTGAATTTGTCGAAAACCTTTTTGCGACAATTCTAGCTTTGTAGATAGTAACACTACTATCAGCGTCCGTCTTCCTCTTGAAGATCCATTTATTCTCAATTGCTTGCCGATCATCGGGCAAGTCAACCAAAGTCCATACTTTGTTCTCATACATGGATCATATCTCAGATTTCATGGCCTCAAGCCATTTATCGGAATCTGGGCTCATCATCGCTTCCTCATAGTTCGTAGGTTCATCATGATCTAGTAGCATGACTTCCAGAAAAGGATTATCGTACCACTCTGGTGCGGATCTTACTCTGGTTGATCTACGAGGTTCAGTAGTATCTTGTTCTGAAGTTTCATGATTATCATCATTAGCTTCCTCACTAACTGGTGTAGGTGTCACAGAAACAGTTTTCTGTGATGTACTACTTTCCAATAAGGGAGCAGGTACAGTTACCTCATCAAGTTCTACTTTCCTCCCACTCACTTCTTTCGAGAGAAACTCCTTCTCCAGAAAGTTTCCGAATTTAGCAACAAAAGTCTTGCCTTCGGATCTGTGATAGAAGGTGTATCCAATAGTTTCCTTTGGATATCCTATGAAGACGCACTTCTCCGATTTGAGTTTGAGCTTATCAGGATGAAACTTTTTCATATAAGCATCGCAACCCCAAATTTAAGAAACGACAGCTTAGGTTTCTTGCCAAACCATAGTTCACACGGTGTCGTCTCAACGGATTTAGATGGTGCCCTATTTAACGTGAATGCAGCTGTCTCTAATGCATAACCCCAAAACAATAGTGGTAGATCGGTAAGAGACATCATAGATCGCACCATATCTAATAAAGTACGGTTATGACGTTCGGACACACCATTACATTGTGGTGTTCTAGGTGGCATGAGTAGTGAAACTATTTCACATTGTTTTTAACTGAAGGCCAAACTCGTAACTCAAATACTCTTCTCTACGATTAGATCGTAGAAACTTTATTTTCTTGTTACGATGATTTTTCACTTTACTCTGAAATTTTGAACTTTTCAAATGTTTCAGACTTATGTTTCATCAAGTAGGTATACTCATATCTGCTCAAATCATCTGTGAAGATCAGAAAATAATGATACCTGTCGCGAGCCTCAATATTCATCGGACCACATACATCAGTATGTATGATTTCCAACAAATCTATTTCTCGCTTCATTGTTCCGAAGAACAGAGTCTTAGTCATCTTGCCCATGAGGCATGGTTCGCAAGCATCAACTGATTCATAATCAAGTGATTCCAAAAGCCCATCAGTATGGAGTTTCTTCATGCGCTTTACACCAATATGACCTAAACGGCAGTGCTACAAACAAGTTGCACCTATCATTATTAACTTTGCATCTTTTGGTTTCAATATTATGATTATGTGTATCACTACGATCGAGATCCAACGGACTATTTTCATTGGGTGTGTAACCATATAAGGTTTCATTCATGTAAACAGAACAACAATTTATTCTCTTACTTAAATGAATAACCGTATTACAATAAACATGATCAAATCATATTCATGCTCAACGCAAACACCAAATAACACTTATTCAGGTTCAACACTAATCCCGAAAGTATAGGGAGTGTGCGACGATGATCATATCAATCTTGGAACCACTTCCAACACACATCGTCACTTCACCCTTAACTAGTCTCTGTTTATTCTGCAACTCCCGTTTTGAGTTACTAATCTTAGCAACTGAACTAGTATCAAATACTGAGGGGTTGCTATAAACACTAGTAAAGTACACATCAATAACATGTATATCAAATATACTTATGTTCACTTTGCCATCCTTCTTCTCCGCCAATCACTTGGGGTAGATCCGCTTCCAGTGACCAGTCCCTTTGCAGTAGAAGCACTTAGTCTCAGGCTTAGGACCAGACTTGGGCTTCTTCACTTGAGCAGCAACTTGCTTGCTGTTCTTCTTGAAGTTCCCCTTCTTCCCTCTGCCCTTTTCTTGAAACTAGTGATCTTGTCAACCATCAACACTTGATGTTTTTCTTGATTTCTACCTTTGTTGATTTCAGCATCACGAAGAGCTTGGGAGTTGTTTTCTTTATCCCTTTGCATATTATAGTTCATCACGAAGTTCTACTAACTTGGTGATGGTGACTAGAGAATTCTGTCAATCACTATCTTATCTGGAAGATTAACTCCCACTTGATTCAAGCGATTGTAGTACCCAGACAATCTGAGCACATGCTCACTAGTTGAGCGATTCTCCTCCATCTTTTAGCTATAGAACTTGTTGGAGATTTCATATCTCTCAACTCGGGTATTTGCTTGAAATATTAACTTCAACTCCTGGAACATCTCATATGGTCCATGACGTTCAAAACATCTTTGAAGTCCCGATTCTAAGCCGTTTAAGCATGGTGCACTTAAACTATCAAGTAGTCATCATATTGAGCTAGCCAAACGTTCATAACGTCTGCATCTGCTCCTGCAATAGGTCTGTCGCCTAGCAGTGCATCAAGGACATAATTCTTCTGTGCAGCAATGAGGATAAACCTCAGATCACGGATCCAATCCGCATCATTGCTACTAACATCTTTCAACACAATTTTCTCTAGGAACATATCAAAATAAGCATATGAAAGCAATAACGCGAGCTATTGATCTACAACATAGATATGCTAATACTACCAGGACTAAGTTCATGATAAATTAAATTTCAATTAATCATATTACTTAAGAACTCCCACTTAGATAGACATCCCTCTAATCATCTAAGTGATCACGTGATCCAAATCAACTAAACCATGTCCGATCATCACGTGAGATGGAGCAGTTTCATTGGTGAACATCACTATGTTGATCATATCTACTATATGATTCACGCTCGACCTTTCGGTCTCCGTGTTCCGAGGCCATATCTGTATATGCTTGGCTCGTCAAGTATAACCTGAGTATTCCGCGTGCGCAACTGTTTTGCACCCGTTGTATTTGAACGTAGAACCTATCACACCCGATCATCACGTGGTGTCTCAGCACGAAGAACTTTCGCAACGGTGCATACTCAGGGAGAACACTTCTTGATAATTTAGTGAGAGATCATCTTATAATGCTACCGTCAATCAAAGCAAGATAAGATGCATAAAAAGATAAACATCACATGCAATCAATATAAGTGATATGATATGGCCATCATCATCTTGTGCCTGTGATCTCCATCTCCGAAGCACCGTCATGATCACCATCGTCACCGGCGCGACACCTTGATCTCCATCGTAGCATCGTTGTCGTCTCGCCAATCTTATGCTTCCACGACTATCACTACCATTTAGTAATATTACATCGCGATCGCATTGCATACAATAAAACGACAACCATATGGCTCCTGCCAGTTGCCGATAACTCGGTTACAAAACATGATCATCTCATACAATAAAATTCAGCATCATGCCTTGACCATATCACATCACAGCATGCCCTGCAAAAACAAGTTAGACGTCCTCTACTTTGTTGTTGCATGTTTTACGTGGCTGCTACGGGCTTAAGTAAGAACCAATCTCACCTACGCATCAAAACCACAATGATAGTTTGTCAAGTAGACTCCGTTTTAACCTTCGCAAGGACCGGGCGTAGCCATACTTGGTTCAACTAAAGTTGGAGAGACAGTCGCTCGCAAGCCACCTATGTGCAAAGCACATCGGGAGAACCGGTCTCGCGTAAGCGTACGCGTAATGTTGGTCCGGGTCGTCTCGTCCAACAATACCGCCGAACCAAAGTATGACATGCTGGTAGGCAGTATGACTTGTATCGTCCACAATTCACTTGTGTTCTACTCGTGCATATAACATCAACATAAATAACCTAGGCTCTGATACCACTGTTGGGGAACGTAGTAATTTCAAAAAAATTCCTACGCACACGCAAGATCATGTGATGCATAGCAACGAGGGGGAGAGTATTGTCTACGTACCCAACGCAGACCGACTGCGGAAGCGATGACACGACGTAGAGGAAGTAGTCGTACGTCTTCACGATCCAACCGATCAAGCACCGAAACTACGGCACCTCCGAGTTCAAGCACACGTTCAGCTCGATGACGATCCCCGGACTCCGATCCAACAAAGTGTCGGGGAAGAGTTCCGTCAGCACGACGGCGTGGTGACGATCTTGATGTACTACAGCAGCAGGGCTTCGCCTAAACTCCGCTACAGTATTATCGAGGTATATGGTGGCAGGGGGCACCGCACACGGCTAAGGAATAGATCACGTGGATCAACGTGTGTCTAGAGGGTGCCCCCTGCCCCTGTATATAAAGGATGGAGGAGGAGGAGGCCGGCCAAGGCAAAGGTACGGCCAGGATAGGGAGTCCTACTAGGACTCCAAGTCCTAGTAGGAGTCCACCAAGATGGGAGGAAGGGAGAAGGAATAGGAGGAGAAGGAGAGGTGGCCGGCCCCCTTTTCCCTAGTCCAATTCGGACCAAAGGGGAGGGGGGGCGCAGCAGCCTTTTTCCTCTTCCCACTAAAGCCCATCAAGGCCCATTACTTCTCCCGTAACTACCCGGTACTCCGAAAAATACCCGAATCATTCGGAACCTTTCCGATGTCCGAATATAGTCGTCCAATATATCGATCTTTACGTCTCGACCATTTCCAGACTCCTCGTCATGTCCCCGATCTCATCCGGGACTCCGAACTCCTTCGGTACATGAAAACTCATAAACTCATAATATAACTGTCATCGAAACCTTAAGCGTGCGGACCCTACGGGTTCGAGAACAATGTAGACATGACCGAGACACGTCTCCGGTCAATAACCAATAGCGGGACCTGGATGCCCATATTGGCTCCTACATATTCTACGAAGATCTTTATCGGTCAGACCGCATAACAACATACGTTGTTCCCTTTGTCATCGGTATGTTACTTGCCCGAGATTCGATCGTCGGTATCCAATACCTAGTTCAATCTCGTTACCGGCAAGTCTCTTTACTCGTTCCGTAATACATCATCTCACAACTAACATATTAGTTGTAATGCTTGCAAGGCTTATGTGATGTGTATTACCGAGAGGGCCCAGAGATACCTCTCCGACAATCCGAGTGACAAATTCTAATCTCGAAATACACCAACCCAACATCTACCTTTGGAGACACCTGTAATGCTCCTTTATAATCAACCAGTTACGTTGTGACGTTTGGTAGCACCCAAAGTGTTCCTCCGGCAAACGGGAGTTGCATAATCTCATAGTCATAGGAACATGTATAAGTCATGAAGAAAGCAATAGCAACATACTAAACAATCGTGTGCTAAGCTAATGGAATGGGTCATGTCAATCAGATCATTCGACTAATGATGTGACCTCATTAATCAAATAACAACTCATTGTTCATGGTTAGGAAACATAACCATCTTTGATTAATGAGCTAGTCAAGTAGAGGCATACTAGTGACACTTTGTTTGTCTATGTATTCACACATGTATTATGTTTCCGGTTAATACAATTCTAGCATGAATAATAAACATTTATCATGATTATAAGGAAATATATAATAACTTTATTATTGCCTCTAGGGCATATTTCCTTCAACTGTATCTCTTAGTGGAATATCAACCATCTCTGCATGGCACTTCTTTAACTAGGAAAAATGAAACACATGATGAACTCTCGATAGTCCTTCGGGTAATTCCAACTTGTAGGCGACCTCTCCCATACGTTCCAGGACTCGGTATGGTCCTACTAATCTCGGGGCTAACTTTCCCTTAACTCCAAATCGTTTAACTCCTCGTAGTGGTGACACTCGAAGATACGCTCTGTCTCCAATTTCGTAGACTACCTCCTTACGTTTAGTATCGGCATAACTCTTCTGCCTGGACTGAGCTATCTTGAGTCTATCTCGAATCAACTTAACCTTCTCTTCAGACTCTTTGATCAAATCTGGTCCAAACAACTGACGGTCTCCAACTTCATCCCACATTAACGGTGTCCTGCACCTCCTTCCATACAAAGCTTCGAAAGGTGCCATCTTCAAACTAGCCTGATAATTGTTGTTGTATGAGAACTCTGCGTAAGGCAAATTGTCATCCCAACTAGATCCATAATCTAGTGCACAAGCTCTCAACATGTCCTCCAGAATCTGATTAACTCTCTTGGCCTGTCCATCTGTCTGCGGATGAAAGGCTGTACTGAACTCTAGCCTAGTACAAGGTCTGGTGCAGCTGATTCCAAAACTTCGAGGTAAATTGTGTTCCTCTATATGATATGATAGTCCTCGGAACTCCATGCAGACATACGATTCTGTTCATATATATCTTGTCCAACTTCGCGCTTGTATAAGTGGTTTTCACTGGAATAAAGTGAGCTACCTTGGTTAAGTGATCAACTACTACCCAGATTGAATCATATGTCGCTTGGGTCCGGTAATCCGGTGATAAAATCCATGCCAAGCTTGTCCCACTTCCATTTAGGTATCGACATAGGCTGTAGCAATCCTGCTGGCTTCTGATGTTCTGCCTTCACTCTCTGACATACATCACATACTACTACATACTCGGCAATATCCTTCTTCATTCCTGTCCACCAGAAACGTTCCTTCAAATCCAAATACATCTTGGTGTTTCCAGGGTGAATCGAGTATGGCGAGTCATGAGCTTCCTGAAGTATTAACTTCCTGATCTCCTCATTATTGGGCACATATATACGATCCTCAAACCATAGAGTCTTGTGCTCATCCTCACGAAAACCCTTGGCTTTTCCTTTGCTCATTTTCTCCTTTATCTCCGCATTTTCCTTATCATCCTTCTGAGCTTCTCGAATCCTTTCCAATAATGTAGACTGAACCTCCATTGTTGCCACAAAACCTCTTGGAACTATCTCCAAACAAAGTTCCTTGAGATCGTCAACTAACTCCTGTGGTAAGCCTCCGCTTACAAGGGTATTGGCATAACTCTTTCGGCTCAAAGCGTCTGCTACGACATTGGCCTTTCCTGGGTGATAGTGCAACTTCATATCATAATCCTTTATAAGCTCCAACCATCTCCTTTGTCTGAGATTTAGTTCCTTCTGCGTGAAAATGTACTTCAAACTCTTGTGATCCATGTACACATCACATCTGTTTCCAATCAGAAAATGTCTCCAAGCTTGAGCGCATGCACTACAGCTGCTAACTCCAAATCATGCGTGGCATAATTCAACTCATGGGGTCAAAACTGACGTGAGGCATATGAAACAACTCTTCCATCTTGCATCAGTACACCTCCAAGTCCTAAGCGAGAAGCATTGCAATACACTTGGAAATCCTTGCGTATATCCGGAAGAATCAACACTGGGGCTGTAACCAAACGTTTCTTCAACTCCTGAAAACTGGCCTCACATACATCCATCCATTTAAACTTAGTGTCCTTCTTCAACAACTCCGTCATAGGCTTCGCAATTTTGGAAAAATTCTCAATGAATCTCTGATAATATCCCGCGAGTCCTAGAAAACTGCGGATCTCCCCAACTGAGGTGGGTGCTAACCACTCAGTGATAGACTGAACTTTAGTGGGGTCTACTACTATATCTTCTCCTGATATAACATGTCCAAGAAATCCAACTTCCTTCAACCAAAACTCACACTTGCTAAACTTGGCATACAACTGATGTTCTCTAAGCTTCTCGAGAACTAAGCGCAATTGTTCCTTGTGTTCCTCTTCATTCTTCAAGTATACCAAAATATCATCAATGAACACCACAACAAATTTATCCAGGAACTCCATGAACACTTTATTCATCATGCTTATGAAATAGGCAGGGGCATTTGTCAATCCAAATGACATGACCGTGTACTCATATAGCCCGTACCTTATGGTGAAAGCTATCTTAGGTATATCTTGTTCTCGGATCTTCAGCTGGTGGTATCCTGATCGCAGATCGATCTTTGAAAATACTTTAGCTCCTTACAGCTGGTCAAACAAATCGTTGATCATCGGTAGTGGGTACTTGTTCTTGATCGTTACTTCATTCAATGCGAGAGAATCAACAACCATTCTCAAAGATCCATCCTTCTTCTCAACCAAGAGCACTGGGGATCCCCATGGTGATGAACTTCGTCGAATGTAGCCTTTTTCTAATAGCTCCTTAATCTGTTTCTTAATTTCCTCCAGATAATTTGCGGGCATCCGATATGGTCTTTATGATATCGGTCCGATGCCTGGCAACAACTCTATCAAAAACTCAATGTCTCGATCCTCAGGAAATACATCCGGCTAATCCTTCACTATAGGCACTTCCTCCTGAACAACTCCTAAGAGGGAATTTACTTGGGTCCTCCTTGGCGCATGCCTAGACACATACTTGATCCTTTTTCCCTCCGGGTGGTGAGTAAGATTGACTTACTAGCACAATTGATGTTTCCTCCATACTTCGATAACCAATCCATACTTAATACTATATCCAATCCTTGGGACTCCAAAATTATTAGGTCTGAGGGGAAAACATGTCTACATATGGTCAATGGCATCTGAAAACATCCTCTGCTTGCCATATACTCAGCTCCCGGCGAGCTTACTAACATAGGTGTCTTAAGAACTTTGGTGGGCAGCTTATACTGATCCACAAACCCCCTCGAAATGTATGAATGTGATGCACCAGCATCAAAAAGAACGATTGCAGTAAATGACTCAATCAAAAACTTACCTAAAACTGCATCTGGCTGCTCTTCAACCTCCGCCACGTTAACGTGGTTCACCTGTCCCCTGTTGAGAGGGTTGGGCTTCTTCCCAGAGCTTCCATTGTCATTTCCATTCTTTGCTTCGGGGCATTCGGTGGCGTAGTGTCCAGTCTTCCCGCACTTGAAACAAGTAATGTGACTTAAATCCTTCCGAACGGGTGTTTCTGGGTTGGAACGGTTTTGTCAGTGGCTTCCTCCATTCCCATTCTTGGGGCCACTATGGTTATGCGAACTCCCTCCGTTGTGGGTATGGCCTCCATGGTTGTGGGTATATCCTCTCGAGTTTGGGGTAACGCGAGGCTTCTGTGATGCTCCAGAATTATACTTCTCTGGTCCATATTTCCTTTTGCGGCTCTCTATCTGCTACCGATTCCCTTCAATCATAGGGGCCCTATCTACCAAATCCTGGTAGTTATTGAATGTTGCCACCATCAACTACATGCTCAGCTCATCATTCAGACCTTCCATAAACTTCTCTTGCTTCACGGCATTTGTGGCCACATCATCCAGGGCATAGCGAGCTAACTTACTAAAATCATCCACGTACTACCCCACAGTATGATTTCCCTGGCGTAAGTTGTGAACTCACGCTTCTTCATGCTCATAGCTCTAGTTGAGACATATGCGGTATGGAAAGCTTGCTGGAACTGATCCCAAGTGACATTGGCTATGGGAAAAGTGGTTGTGTAATTCTCCCACCATGAGGCTGCTGGTCCATCCAATTGATGTGTGGCAAAGCGCACCTTCTCAGCAGCTCCCGCCGAAGAAGAGGCGCCGCGATTCGCCGAGGGCGCCTCGGAGGTCGGCGGATGCTCGCACGTGGTGCATGCGGGCGCCACCAGGGCTTCCGCCTCATACGACCGCCCCGGCGACGGTCGTGCGCGGCGCGGGTGACGAAAACGGGGGCGGCGCAGGTGACCGCCCAGTGAGGCGAGTGACGACACGCCTCTCGCCGCTGCCCCATGCTGAGGACGACGTCCGTTAGTTCATCATGTGGGCGGGAGCTCCCCCGCACACTTGGATCCTCGTCCCCCCGTTTCTGAGGGAGGTGCTTCCGGCCCGCGGACGAGTGACGATGCAGCTTCGGCATGATGGATGCCATCTCCCCCATTCGTATGCCGACGTGGAGGTGATTTCCTCCGGCCAGGTCTACATGACCTGGGGTTGGGGCGTGGTGCGCCGCGCATGCGCCCCTGCCGGGAGGCACGTTCTTCACTTCAGGCTGGATGGGCTGGCTTCATTGACCTTCAAAGTCTTCGGGGAGGATGGCCGGCGACGAGCGTGCAGCGAAGAGGAGGGGCTTGCCAACGACCATTTCCGGTGCTGCCTGGGCGCCGAGGCCTGGGGCAAAGTGTTCGTCGTTGGCTCCGCCCCGACTCCCCTAGTAGCAGCTCTGCTTCTCCCGCGACGGCCTCGAGCTCTGACGAGAGCTACGAGCCGCCGAGCCGCCGCCCTTGCCGTCGGAGGGATGCGGCGTCCTCTGACCGTCGTCGCCGCTAAAGGAGCTCGGGCATCATTCCTCCGGAGGCGGTTTTCTTTTGCTTGGTCTCTGGGAGGCAACCATGAATGGGCCCCTGACGGTGTGTAAATGTTTGCAACTTTCTTTTGCTGTCGAACAAGCGTCGTAAACCCGGGTTCCTCATGAGATCCTTTGTTAGAGCAAGACCTTCCTTCTCTTCCGTCCCTGCGGTAGCTTAGTTCCCCACGCCCACGAGACCCAGTCTTTAAGCAAGCTTCAGCCGTCGCTGCCTCGGCTACACAGGCGCGGGAGACCGCGGAAGCCCAGGCAGCATCCTCCGAGAAGTGTCGTCAGGAGGCGGAAGACGAACTTAAGACCCTCCATGAGGAGAGCGCGAAGCATGCCCTGGAGCTTGAGAGGTTGGAGAAGGAGCTCCAGGGCGAGAAGGCTGAGACATCGCGGTTGCAGGAGGAGCAGCTCGTCGACCGCGCGAGCCTGGAGAAGCTGAAGACAGGGGCCGAGGAAGCCAAGGCGTCCCAAGCCAAGCGCGAGGGCGAGCTGAAGGCCAGGGAGGACGCCCTCGCAGCCTCAGAGAAGATGACGACGGTGGGCCGTGAGGCCCTTGCCGCCTTCGACCTCGAGGCCCGCGGGCCACTGCAGATCACCCATGGGGAGGGGTTCGAAGAGCCGCTGCCACCCCAGAGGATGGCACCACCGGGCTCCTAGCTGCGCTCATGAAGGCCCTGGGCGACGTGGCATCTGCAATCGGTCAGTTAGCTGATACCGAGGGCCGATCGCTTCTTACCTCTGCCTTGGCACAGGTGTGCGACCATCTCTTACTTCGTGACCCCAGCTTCGACCTAGCCACGTTATCCCAGCCGCTGGCCGTGAGCCTGGGGGGCGCGGCTGCTGAGTGTGTGGCGAAGAAGGTAAAAGAGCTGGTGGAGGTGTACCTTCTGGCTGCTGCTGATGCGTCTGAAGAGGCGGAAGCTGATGCCGGCGCGTCCGGCGATGCCTAACCTGTTCCTGCTGAGGAGAATGCGAGTGCCTCTGGGAGGCATGAGACTTGTTTGAGTTTGATGAACTTGAGCTTATTGTAATAGCTAGGCTTTGAATTATTTGATTTCCGTGCTTGCTTCCATTCATGTTTGCTTAAGTGCTCTGCGTCGGCAGGGCCCAGCCCCGCGCATACCTCGATCGCCATTGAGCCCTCCGAGTCACCAGGGTAGGCTCAAGGAATGAGGGGCTACGTGACTAGTGAGTCCCCTGGGTCGCGATGCCCAGGGGTCCCCCTTAACACTCAAGCGACCCGTTTGCATTCTGGGTCGGCAGGGCCCAGCCCCGCGCATACCTCGACCGCCGTTGAGCACCGGGCCCAAGGAGTGAGGGGCTACGTGACTAGTGAGGCCCCTGGGTCGCGATGCCCAGGGGTCCCCCTTGACGTACGAATGGCTCTCATGAGGGAAAACGAGCACCATACCTTGCTCACAAGCCTTCGCCTATGAAGGGGGCGCGAGAAAGCCAGGTGTCTGGGCACCTGGTAGGGTGGCGTCTGCCAGGCGTGACCTGAACATAGCCCCCGTGCCTAGCCCCCCTCGTGATACCCTTCCAAGGAGAAGCTTTGAGCGTCGTGAGCTGAAAAGCTCCCTGAGGTTGGTGCGACCGCTGGGGGCCTCCCTCAATTGTTTATAACTAGCGCGGCGCATAGAGCTACCACACTTGCGCGGAGTGTGGGCATAACCGCTCCTCGATCGTATCGTCCAGCGTGGAGCTTGGTGCTTCCACTGGTTCGTGGGCACAACCGCTCCTTGGTCTTGCCAGCGCGGAGCTAAGCACTTCCACTGGATCGTGGGAGGGGAGCCTCCCACCGGGAGAGACTCCCAGGCGTGTACAGCCCGTCTGGACACGTGGCTTGCACGGCGGGATAGCCAGGGTGTATATGGGCCCTCCTCAGGACGAGCTGAATGACTCTAAGAAAGTTCTCGCGAGCTTACGCATCACTCACGAGACCCTACCCTGAGGCGGGTTGCGCCTAAGTCTTCTTCTGCAAAATGTGAAAAGAGATGGGTTGCCTAGACTTGTGCTGAATGCATCTCCAGAGGGCATTGTATGAGAATGCCGCGGCACCAACGACCCTAGGAGGTGACGTTAGCGGGACCGGCCCGTAAGACAGAGCTCAGCCGCTGGATTTATCAACGCTGCATGGACGAACCCAAGCACAGACGCCGTGCCCAGTCTTCTCATGCTATAGTCCAAAAGATAAACAACCGGCGCGCGGTTCCCGCGGGAGAGAGGCACCTGCCACGGGCCCCTACTTACCCACCAATGATTAGCTGATCCAAGAACAAGGCACCAAGGACCACGGGAGGTGATGCCACGGGAATGGCTTGCGAGACAGAGCTCAGCCCTTGGGTTTAGCGACGCTGCAAGGATGGACCCGAGCATAGACGCCGTGCCAGTCCTTAATCATGGGGCGGTCGCAGGTGGGCTCACAAGGGCTCATGACCTTAATGGCGGTGAGGGTGCCAATCATATAGATAATGCGAAAGGAAGCAACCAGTTCTGATTCATGCGCAAAAAGAGACAACTGTGGGGGTAAGCCCATAATAGCTCGAAGATGATGCAGCCCGAGGGGCGCCCTCAATGGAATACCTGAGACATCACCCGGTACTTGCCGCTGAAGAGGAGTTGGGGTAGCTGGAGACGCGAGCCATGCAGGTTTCTCCTGAGGAGAGCCGAGCTCACAAGGCCTAGGGGCTCCGGAGGCCCTCAGCGGTCGCGGGGGTCCTGGTCCTGCTCCGTCAGGACCGCCTGCCGCTGAGCCTCCTGAGCCCCTATGGCCTGTTGTACGAAGTGCTGGTATGTGGCGGCCGTGTTGCGGAGGCCAGAGGGGAAGGCCCTCCTCCAGCCGACCGCCACCGGCTGGAAGAGGCCCTGGGCGGCAACCCTGTTGAGGCTCGGGATGTCGATGCAGACGCAAAACTGGTTGCTTGGGTCTTGAGTAGGTGGGTAAGGTTCCTTGGTAGCTTGGTCGATGGGGTCCTGAGCCCCCAACATTATGAGGCTCACGCTGGGCTCATGACGACGCACGGCGAGGCGCGCCCACGAGTGGTGCCCGGGCACCTCCCTCACGACCAGGTCCGGGGTCCCCTGAGGGGAGCCCCCGAGCCCGTCCTGAGAGGGGCGCCGGGCGCGCCTCCCTATACGAGGGCGGAAGGCGCCTCATCAGCAGGCGCGGAGCTTGAGGTGGTGCCGTCGGGAGCCCCCGAGGCCTAAGAGTCGGGCAGTTGCTTCTTCTTCTTGGGGGCGGTCATCAGGGCGAAGGCGGCTCCATCTCTGTCGGAGCTCTCGATCGCCGCAGTCTGATAGGCGCGCTCCAGAGAACGTACTGCTTCCTTCTCATCGCAGGTGATCGTGATGACTCCGCCACTTCCAGGCATCTTGAGGACGTTGTAGCCGTGATGGGTCGCCGCCATAAACTTGGAGAGGGCCGGATACCCTAGGATGGCGTTGTACGGGAGGTTGATGTTGGCGACGTCGAAGTAGATGAGCTCGGTGTGGTAGTTGTCGTGGTCACCGAAGGTGAAGGGGAGGCGGACCTGCCCCATCGGGAGGGTGGAGCCATCTGTGACTCCGTAAAATGGCTTTGTCGGGCGCAGCTGATCGTAGGGTACTTGAAGAGTCTCAAAGATCTAAATGGAGAGGACGTTGAGCCCTGCCCCATCGTCGATGAGGGTCTTGGTCACGCGGACGTTACTGATGGTCGGGGTGCAGAGCATCGGGAGAGTGCCCGGCGCGGCGGTGCACCTGAGCTGATCCTTGGGGTCGAAGGCGATGATCTGCTTGGCCCACCTGAGGTTGCGCGCAGCGTCAGGCGTGGGGAGCGCCACGTTCACCTCACGAGCTAACTGCTTGAAGATGCGGTGAGAAGCCGGAGCGTGGGCTCCTCCCAGGATGCACGCGACCCCGCGTGGCTCTTGGAAGCCCCCTGCTTCGTCTCCCTAGCAGTCGTCGTCGTTACTTCTTGGCGGTGGTGGCAGCGGAGGCAGGCCCCGTTGCCTTGAGGATGACCCTCGCGAGGTTGGTCGCGCCAGGGGGCGTCACGAGGCTGCTCCTGCCAGCGGTCTTCACGAGGCTGATCACGCCATCCTTGGCGCGAGTTCCTGCCGTCCCAGCGTCCTCCCCGGCTGTAGCCACGGTTGTCGCGCTCAGGGCGCTGCCCGCCGCGCCCGCTGCGCATCGCCCTGAGCTCTTGGCAGTCATTGGTGTTATGGCTATGGACATCATGGAAGAAGCAGTACGGACGGTTGTCTCTTGGAGGGTCGTTGTAGCCGCAGCCGCGCTTCACTTCTGGCTCCACGGCCAGCACGGCTGGTCCCTTGCGCTTTGCTTCCTTGACCTTGGTCTTCTTGTCATTGGCCTCTGCCTCAGGCAGTTCCAGGAGGGAGAGGCGGCCTTCCTCTGCCCTGGCACACTTCGCCGCGAGATTGAACATCTCAAGGGCCATGCACAGGTCCTCGTGGATGGCAAGCTCCTCCTTCATCCCGACGTCGCGGACACCGTCGGAGAACGCCAAGATGATGGCCTCGTCGGAGACCCTGGGGATCTTGAGGCGCACGGTGTTAAAGCATTGGATGTACTTCTGTAGGGTCTCCCCAGGCTGCTGCTTCACGCGGCGCAGGTCTGCGGCCGCTGGAGCTCGGTCGTGGGTACCTTGGAAGTTGGCGATGAAGCGCTCATGAAGCTCCTCCCAAGAAGAGATGGATCCTGGAGGAAGGTTCAGGAGCCAGGAGCACGCACCGTCCTTGAGGGCCAGGGGGAACCAGTTTGCCATGAGCTGCTCGGTGCCATTCACCGCCTCGATGCTGAGCTCGTAGAGCTGGAGGAACTCCGCCAGGTCGGCGGTGCTATCGTAACGCGGAGGCAGGTCCGGCTTGAACTTACCGGGCCAGACGAGGCGCCGTAGCTCAGGAGCTAGGGCACGACATCCAGCCACGCTCATGATTGCTGGCGCCCCCTGCGCCTGCGGTGCTGGATCTTGGGGTGCGGGCGCCACCACCTCCTGTGGGACGCGGTTCTGGTGCTGCTGAATGGGGAGCACGCACGCTTCTGCCTGGGGGCGAGGGACCACCTGGCAGCTCTCCTCATCGCGCGCGGGGGCCCTGCGGGGCTGTTCGCGCCGTGGAGCCTCGCGCTTGAGCCCTTGGCCGGCACCGCACGGTGGAGGTGGGGGCGGAGCGCCGTGGTCCTCGTTCCCCGCCATGGGCGACGGAGGGCGAGAGGAACGGGTCGGTGCGGGCGCCTCCTCGGCGGCGTTGACGAGCTCGGTGATGCGTGGAGCCACTCGTCGTAGAGGTCGTCCGCCGGACGGTAGAGTTGGACCTCCCGCGCAATCAGTAGCGCAGGCTGCTGGTAGACCGGCCTGCGGCGGACCAGCGAGGACGACGCCGCGGCCGGTGAAGGTGACGGGGTCACCGTGCGGCCTTCGCGCCGCACGGACAGCGGCAATGATGAGTCCTGCTGCTCGTGAATGGCTGGGTCCATGGCCGCGTTGACAACCGGCGAGTTGGGGCGGAGTGGTGCGCCGTTGCCCGTGGGCACCGTCTGAGCAACGTTGGCGGCGTGGCGGGCGGCACGTGCTCGGCGAGTGTCCACCATGGTGGTGATACGAGGTCGACGGAGAAGAGCGGAGCGAGGTCGTCGGAGAAGCGAGATTTCAACACGCCCCCTACCTGGCGCGCCAAATGTCGGATTTCGGGCTCCGCAAAACCCTTAAGATTCGAACACAGAGACATGACAAAGATCTCTCCCATTACACGTCTACCTAGCGCCTCGCTCTTCTCCTGGTGGTGGGAATGGAATGAAAGCAAGCAAACAAGTAGAGCACACAAGAGTTTACCCAGGTTCAGGCCACCTTATGGTGTAAAACCCTATGTCCTGCTTTAGTGGATTGGCCTCGCAAGGGCTCGAGTATGAACAAATACAGTGGTTTCCTGAGCTCAGGAGGCGAGCTCGAGAGGGGTGAGGAAGTGGATGTTCTTGCTCCTTTTCTATGCTAAGTCCCAATGGGTTGGTCCCTCTCTATGCTAGGAACCCTAGCTACTTATATAGACAGCCAGGGTCCTCTTCCCCCGAAATGTTTAGGCGGGAAGGGAATCCCACAACGGCCATTTGAGCGGGAACACAAGGATGCTCCTATCCTGACAAAAGGTGGTCTTCGCCTGCAAAGAGGGCAGGCGGTGACGCGGTGGTGGGCTCGGCGATGACATCCTTCCTGCAGTCCTTGCGGTCTTCGGTCTTGTTGCACCAAAGGGGAAACCTTTGTCTCGCCCCTCGGGAACCTGCGCCTGCGTGGTCTCCTTTGCACCGATATGGAAACTGCGCCCGCTGGCACGCGCTGGCGCCCGCTGGCACGGTTCGTCATGGCTTGCGTCACCGCCTCCAACTGAGGCAGCCCTTGCCTTGAGATCTCCGCCCTCCCGAAGCAGCCTAGCTGAGACCACTCTTGGGAGAGGTCTTGGTTGCCCCTCTGGAGCAACCTAGGTGAGGCCACTCCCTAAGGAGGTCTTGGTCGTTCTCCTCTCCAGGGCTGCCCCCATCGCGAGGGTCTTGAGCAGCTGGTCGATCAGCTGGGCCCTACCGGGCTGTACCAGGAACGTGACGTGGGCCGCAGACAGGCAAGTTTGGGTACCCTGGTTCCCAGTATGCCAACAGTGCTATTATGCTACTGTTGTTGAGTTTAAAAAATGGTTTTCTTGCTGTTGGTTTTGTTTTGTTTCTTTTCGTGTTCCAGTGATTGATTTGTTGAATTGTGTGAAATGTGTAGATTGTCCGGAGTGCGACGCGAACTATTATCAGGAGTGTGACTTTTTGAACCAGAACCAAGGAAAGTTACATGTTGTTCATCCTTTACCTATTGTTTTCTATGCATGTAGTTATATCACACTATGAATATATGCATGTATAGTATTACTATATTATTTTGCTATATTGTTGAGCTATCTCCCGTCAATGCAGATCGTGGTAGTTGTAGTTGCTATGCTTTGTAGATGAGGATTATTTAGTGTATTCATTGAGCTTATGTGAGGATTATATATATAATAATTTGAGTAGTAACTCAGGATTTAATTCACCTGTGGGTGGAATTGGTGTTCCTAGGGTGGTTTCAAGAACATCATGGTTTATACCCTCTGAATGTAAGTGGATGGCCGCCCAGGCTCAAAAAGATCAGACAGACTTAGTGACTAGTAGCTTCCATCTGCAACCACTGGGTAAATGGGCTCTGGCTTAGTTGATCAGTTGTGGAACCCTTACTCGGATGTGCCAGCAGATGTAGATATAATAGTTGGGATGGGCCTCCTGTTGGGACTAGGGGACTGCTTCTGAAAGACTTCGTCTCAATCTTCGGGTTGGGTCCAGTGGATAAAGCGTACTAAACTCTGAAGAGTATTAAAAACTAATCATGATTAGCCGTGTCCCCGGTTATGGGCAACTTTGAGCGACTGTGCCAATACAGTTGTTGGATGATCTTGACAGATGTGACACTTATTAAATTTGTTGGGCAACTTAATAATGGGTAGGTGGGGATTGGAGCTGCCAATTCAACCTTGTTTATATAATTGTAGTAATAAAAGAACTAAATAAAAATTTGACTATTAGGTAGTTATTAGGATAAAATCAGCTTTCTGCAAAAATAAACCCTCAAGCCTTCCTTTGTTGTACTATGCATATACATGTAGGTCTGCTTTATTATTACTCTTGTGTAACTTGACAATACATTCCAAGTATTGACCTATATGGCTGCAACGTCTCATGATGCAGGATATTCAGACGAAGAGTAAGGTACCGTTAGGGTCGCGAGTCTGCACACAGCATCGCCAGTGGGCTATGATGGGACTCATTGTTATTTTCTACTACTTTCCGTTGTTTGATTGAATAAAGCTAGCCAAGTGCTATGCAGATTGTTTTATTTTATATATTCTGGATCATACGATGTAATAAATGATGCACTTGCTATTATGGTATTCATCTATACGGTGTGTGCTAGCGAGTTCGGTCCAGGGACTAGCACGGTAAGCACAGAGACTCAAATCCTTCGAGGTTTGGTCGTTACACCTTTAAAGGCCGGGGGTGGTGGCTTGCGCGAGGGGGCGGGGTGCGTGTCCGCCTCGGACACAGCGGCGACCGGCGAACCTCAGGACTCCTGTCCCGAGTCGGCAGGGAAGGCGGCGCGGGTGGGCCTTATCAGGCGGGAACTTTTTTTTAAAAAAAAGTATAAATTCCGCCGAAAACAAAAACCCTAATAAAATATAAAAAATTCTAAAAATGTCAAAAACAATTTTCACCGTGTAAATAAAATATTTAGAACAAAGTGAACATTTTTCTGGCCTAAAATGCAATTTTGGAAAATGCATATTTTTCTAATTCGAATAAAATAGAAATAAAGTCCCAAATAAAATATTAGTTTGATTTTAACATTTTTCCTCCAATATTCCCCTCTTGTTTTTGAGAAGTCATTTTATCTCCTCTAATGTATTTTAATATTGGAAATATTTCGGAGAGAAAATTATTAAAATCAATATGATTCTCTTTTCAAATTTGAGAAAATTCAAATATGAAAATAAATGGAATCCCCAACTCTCTCTGTGGGTCCTTGAGTTGTTTAGGATTTCTAGGATCACAAACAAAATGCAAATAAAATATGACATGCATATGATGACCTATGTATAACATCCAAATTGAAGATTTGGGATGTTACAGTTGTTTTATTTCTCAGTTGTGAAGATATGCAAGAAGCAAATAAATGTATGAAAGAAAAATTTATTAAAGTTGAAGATGTTAAGAATTTGCCACCTATTGAAGAAATATATGGTCTTGACACACCACCACAGGTGATAGAGGTAAATTTTCATATAAAGTCTGATGAAGGTGACATTACCTACAATAAAATCTCCTAGTCAATGCTTGTACGAATTTGACAATTACATTATTAAGCACCACTGGTACGCATCGGTGCTATACAAACAGTTTTTAACCCCTTTCCGCGACGACATTTGGAACTGGCGCCAAGTGAGTGTGGGCGATAGGGGGGTCCTTCCAACAGGACCCAGAAATCATCAGGGATAGGCCCTCCTGGGACACATGCTGGGGCAAAATGAGCTCGTGTGTGATCCGACAAGGCATCGAAATCCAATCATTTCTGTTCGTATGTACATCCCACATGGTGAATCCCAGAAAAACATTTCTGTTCGTATGTATCACACACAGTCAATCCAAGGAATATGTTTCCCTTCTTATGTACATCCCACACAGTCAATCCAGGGAACACGTTTCCGTTCGTATGCATATCACACACATTCAGTCCAAAGAATACGTTTCCGTTCTTATGTACCTCCCACACAGTCAATCCAGGGAAAACGTTTCTATTCATATGTACATCCCACACAGTTTTATGTATAGGCTCGTGTGTGAAAGGTGTAACTATCACGCACTATCTGCCTTGGTTAACTGTTTGCTTTTATCAACTACATCACACACGATTTGATGAAGAAAACCGTGTGGCATTGGGCTACCCATCACAAGCGCTTTTACTGCTAGAACTGTTTGCAAAGTTCCATGACACATTTAGTAGGTTTATTAGTTTACAATTAATAATTCCAGTATTACGCAAATTCACATTTCATATTGAACAACTGTTTGCCAATTTCATATCAGGCTCATAAATACATTATAACATCACAGTACGATAGCTACATGAAAACAACATAGTACATCATATAGCTAGTTCAACTTCATAAGAACAATATTAGAACAATATATTCATTTCCCTAATCGAGATCATCCAGGCTTGTCTTATCCACCTCTGCTTTCAGTTCAGTAAGAACCTGTTTTGCATTGGCCAACTAGGAAAGTGACTCCTACTCCGCCAAAACCATCTTAGCAAAGTCCGATTTAAAAAAATCTGAGCTCATTCTCCACCTTACTCTTTTTATACCACATCTTCGAATATTCTTCAGCGTTGACAACACTTTCTCTAAGCCTACCTCTTTTCTCTTCCTCATACATGCTCCACAGCTTCGCTAGGCACATCTTCAAAGACTGTGGCCACTCTTGATCAACCCACTCCAAGTAAGAACACTTCCGTTCATCCTATAATATTTAAAATTAGATCAGTAACAATTGTAGGGGAAATGGGTTTATAGCAACATAGAAAATCACCAATGCCTATTTTGAAAAACTGAAGAAACATGTTAATTATGACAGATCTTCTCAGAAAGATCAATGTGCAAATGAATTAATTGCTACTGAGACAACAACCAAATTCTGGAACATCAGAAGTTATAATTAACTACAACAACGCTACAAGTTCTTACTCATGTACAATAAATAAAAAATTGAACATTTTATGAGGAAGGTAAATATAACTGCAACAACATAGTGACAGTGTTTGGATGATAGCAAATTGATACTAACAGGTGTGTACATGCACAGAATTAGTAACATAGAACTAATAGCACTAAGGTCGTCCACTATGTATGCCAAAACTGGTGTAAAGACAACTGTTGCTACATCTCGCACCGGTGCCCTGCACTGGTGAGCCGATGCAGTGAAAAAAAATCAGGGACCCGGACTCCGGAGCACCTAGTTGCTCCGATGCCCAGTTCCTTTGTGCCATAAAGATTTAGTATTTTACTACTTGGCTACTCAGATGTGTGGACCAAAGTTGGCTGCACAAACTGCTGAAGCGGTGCCAAATAATTTTCTAATAGCACCACTGATGAGATGGCGACAATTTTAGATACTAGGTACAAACTGTGACACTGTCTTAGGATGCGTTTGGTTGAAGCTGTGGTATGAATGGGTTGGGACCGTGACAGTGTCTGAATCACATCTAACAAATGATTTGTAATAATGAAAGAGGGTCTAACCTTATCTGCACATGCCAGGAACTTCCTCCCACTATCCACAGATTCAAACGCAACTAGCTTCACGCATGGAGATTGATGGTGACAATGAGCAGATAGATCTTCAGCCACTCCGCTCCATTCGTTTCCATTGATGGTCCTAGGGAGATACAAGAGGAACAAATGATTCAAATCAACTGTCGAGTAAAAATCCTTCATTCCAAGTCATAGACCGAGAGAGAGGAGAGAGGCATACACGGGTGGTGAAGGAGTCGTCGCCTGGGGAGGAACTGCTAGAGAGGTCTTTGAAGAGACCATGACGACCCCGGCGGTAGGATGCGAGATGGAGAGAGTGAGGAAGCAAGCGAGGAAGCGGCTATAGCTTAGGAAGGAAGGAAGGAGGAAACAAGGGAAATGTGACTTGTGGTTGGGGAGAAAAGTGGGTGGGGAAGGGGGGAGGGGGCGGGGGTAGATATTTTGGCGGTAGGCCAAAATTTTGGAAATGTGGAGGGAAACTTTGCGCGCGGTGCTGCCAGACCATTCACTTTGAATGATGATCGCAAACGATTCTTCTGATTTACATGGATGGGATGAGTTTGATAATTCAAATTTTGGTGGAAATTTCCCCGGGTACGTCATTGCATAATTTAACATCGCTTGCTAATTTGGGCACACAAAAGCGCGTACAACAGACATACCACACTTACTGAATCGAGCAATTTTAGTAATTAAACAGAGCCAGTTGACCTAAACATTGCTCTAACGAAAGACCTGCAGTAAAAACAAAACCTAAGTACGCATAATTTTAACAAATCCGCCACTGCGCCGGCCTATGCATCGCTGGTGTGAGATGAGACGTCGATGACTTGTCCTGGCGACATGCCGCCGTTGGTGGACTCCATGTCCCCCCTACTGAAGTCGACCGCGTCCTCTTCCTCGGCACCGCCCTCAAGGCTGTAGTACTTGTAGTAGTGTCCGCGCCAGAGCGCGTGTTGGTACTCCACCGCCGATTCCTTGACATATAGACTCTTCTCTACCTCGACCCCGGCCACGTGCAACTCCTCCTCCCGGCGCTCCTCGATCTCCGCCGCCTCCTGCATCTCTAGTTCCCGCTCGGCGACCTCATGAGGAAGCAGGTGCTCCATGGCCACCGCCACCTTTTTGGATGTGGGTTGCATGCTGGATTTCAAGGTGGCCTGGAATATCTTGGCGTGTGCATCCTTGATCTTGGCATGGATGGCCTCGACCCGGGCCAGGGCGACATCGATGACACGGACGACAGCTCGAGTGCTCTTGGCATTTACAGCCGCCGTCGTAGCAGCAGCTGCAGCCGTCTCGGCTGCTGCAGCTGCCCTGTCGGCTGCCGCAGACGCCCTCTCGGCGGAAGCGGCCGTGATCAATGCGGATGCGGCGACACTCTTGGCGTAGGCGGCCGCACTCTCGGCGCAGGCGGTGGCGCTCGGAGGGGGGGGGACGCGGCCATCGTACGGGCCTTCATGAAGTGTTTCCACGGCGTCATCTTTGCAAGAAGGGGGGTGCAGGAATGGGGATCGAGATTCATGGATTCGGGGGTTGCCGGCACTGGACCAGACGAGCAGGCGAAGCTTAAGGAGGAAGACTTAAATATACCCAGATATTTTCATCACAAACGGTTCTTAGAAAACAAATGTGTGTGATGTTGTAGATATTTTTTATTAGCTCTGAAAGACGAATTTGGAGTAAAGTGGCAACGGATGGAGTTTTAAATGTACGAGAAAATTTGTAGTACTAATACAACTGTCATGTCAAATTTTGGAAAATTTTAGGAGTCATTTGACCTTTCAAGACATTTAACTATTTTTCTAGCCATTTAATGACCGTAATTAAAATTTGAACTACATGTACATGCAAGAGCTAATCATAACAGTTTGAAAAGTCATATTTTGTGTATTTGTGTGCGATTTAATTCCATGTGCATTAACTTGGAAGGAATTTTCAAACATATTGGTCTAACGGCTATGACACAATTAAGCATGGAGTGCCATGGCATTTAAATTCCAAAAAATAAAAAAAAATCAGAAACACATGAAACCTTGGTTGATGTAATGTCATGCCACCAAGATGATGTGGTAAAATTTTTGGCATGTGTGACGAAAGTTTGGACACATACCCCTCACAAACCGGAGCAACTCACTAGAAGGCTCGTGGTTCCGAGAGGGAACAATGCATGTTTGATGATGAACGGGAGATAGCTTCCTCTTACGGCCTTCAAATTTTTCTATGTGTAACGTGCACTAATACAACTGTCATGTGAAAATTTCGAAAATTCCAGGGGTCATTTGACCTTTTTGAAGACATTTAAGTGATTTTCTAGCCATTTAATGACCGTAATTCCAATTTGAACTACATCGACATGCAACGGCTAACCATAATGGTTTGAAAAATCATATTTGTGTACTTATGTGCGAGTTAATTCCATGTGTAGTAAATTAGAAGGAATTTTCAAACATATTGGTCTCACGACATGGACACATGCATATGTATTCATGGAGTGCCATGGCAGTTTAATTCCAAAAAATTAAAAAATGATCCGAAAAACATGAAACCTTGCTTGATATAATGTCTTGCCACCAAGATGATGTGGTAAAAAAATTGGCATGTTTGACGAAAGTTTGGAGACACACCCCTGACAAACTGGAGCAACTCACTAGAAGGCTTGTGGTTCTGAGAGGGAACAATGCATGTTTGATGACGAACAGGAGATAGCTTCCTCTTACGTCCTTCAATTTTTTCTATGTTTAACGTGCACTACTGTTGGAAATATGCCCTAGAGGCAATAATAAAAGCATTATTATTATATTTCCTTGTTCATGATAATTGTCTTTATTCATGCTATAATTGTGTTATCCGGAAATCGTAATACATGTGTGAATAACAGACACCAACATGTCCCTAGTGAGCCTCTAGTTGACTAGCTCGTTGATCAACAGATAGTCATGGTTTCCTGACTATGGACACTGGATGTCATTGATAACGAGATCACATCATTGGGAGAATGATGTGATGGACAAGACCCAATCCTAAACATAGCACAAGATCGTATAGTTCATTTGCTAGAGTTTTGCAATGTCAAAGTATCTTTTCCTTAGACCATGAGATCGTGTAACTCCCGGATACCATAGGAGTGCTTTGGGTATGCCAAACGTCACAACGTAACTGGGTGACTATAAAGGTAGACTACGGGTATCTCCGAAAGTGTCTGTTGGGTGACATGGATCAAGACTGGGATTTGTCACTCCGTATGACGGAGAGGTATCACTGGGCCCACTCGGTAATGCATCATCATAATGAGCTCAGAGTGACCAAGTGTCTGGTCACGGGATCATGCATTACGGTACGAGTAAAGTGACTTGCCGGTAACGAGATTGAACGAGGTATTGGGATACCGACGATCGAATCTCGGGCAAGTAACATATCGATAGACGAAGGGAATAGCGTACGGGGTTGATAGAATCCTCGACATCGTGGTTCATCCGATGAGATCATCGTGGAGCATGTGGGAGCCAACATGGGTATCCAGATCCCGCTGTTGGTTATTGACCGGAGAGTCGTCTCGGTCATGTCTGCTTGTCTCCCGAACCCGTAGGGTCTACACACTTAAGGTTCAGTTACGCTAGGGTTGTAGGGATATGTATATGCAGTAACCCGAATGTTGTTCGGAGTCCCGGATGAGATCCCGGACGTCACGAGGAGTTCCGGAATGGTCCGGAGGTAAAGATTTATATATGGGAAGTCCTGTTTCGGGCATCGGGACAAGTTTCGGGGTTATCGGTATTGTACCGGGACCACCGGAAGGGTCCCGGGGGTCCACCGGGTGGGTTCACCCGTCCCGGGGGGGCCACATGGGCTGTAGGGGGTGCGCCTTGGCCTAATGGGTCAAGGGCACCAGCCCCACATAGGCCCATGCGCCTAGGGTTTATGGGGAAAGAGTCCTAGGAGGGGAAGGCACCTCCTAGGTGCCTTGGGGGGAGGGAAACCCCCCTTGGCCGCCGCACCCCCTAGGAGATTGGATCTCCTAGGGCCGGCCACCCCCCCTTGGCCCTCCTATATATAGTGGGGGAGAGGAGGGACTTCATACCTGAACGCCCTGGCCTTTGGTTGCCTCCTTCTCCCTCTCCAACACCTCCTCCACCTCCATAGTGCTTAGCGAAGCTCTGCCGGAGTACTGCAGCTCCATCAACACCACGCCGTCGTGCTGCTGCTGGTGCCATCTCCCTCAACCTCTCCTCCCTCCCTTGCTAGATCAAGAAGGAGGAGACGTGGCTGTTCCGTACGTGTGTTGAACGCGGAGGTGCCGTCCGTTCGGCGCTGGTCATCGGTGATTTGGATCACGTCGAGTACGACTACATCATCACCGTTCTTTTGAACGCTTCGGCTCGCGATCTACAAAGGTATGTAGATGCATCTAATCACTCGTTGCTAGATGAACTCCTAGATGATCTTGGTGAAACGAGTAGGAAAATTTTTGTTTTCTGCAACGTTCCCCAACACTACTACAACTGTAATGTGAAAATTTGGAATATTTTAGGGGTCATTTGACCTTTTAAATACATTTAAGTGATTTTCTAGCTATTTAATGACAGTAATTCAATTTTGAACTACATCTACATGCAATGCCTAACCATAACGGTTTCAAAATCATATTTGTGTATTTGTGTGCGAGTTAATTCCATGTGCAGTAAATTAAAAGGAATTTTCAAAGATATTGGTCTCACGGCTTGGCCACATGCATGGAGTGCCATGGCATTTTAATTCCAAAAAATTTAAAAATGATCAGAAAACATGAAACCTTGCTTGATGTAATGTCATGCCACCAAGATGATGTGGTAAAAAAATTGGCCTGTTTGATGAAAGTTTGGACACACACCCCTCACAAACCGGAGCAACTCACTAGAAGGCTCATGGTTTCAAGAGGGAACAATGCATGTTTGATGACGAACGGGAGATAGCTTTCTCTTACGACCTTCAAACTTTTTTCTACATTAAACATGCACTAATACAACTGTCATGTGAAAATTTGGAAAATTTCAGGGGTCATTTGACCTTTTAAATACATTTAAGTGATTTTCTAGCCATTCAATGACCATAATTCAAATTTGAACCACATCCACATGCAACGGCTAACCATAACGGTTTGAAAAATCATATTTGTGTACTTGTGTGCGAGTTAATTCCATGTGCAGTAAATTAGAAGGAATTTTCAAACATATTGGTCTCACGGGAAGGACACATGCATGGACTGCCATTGCATTTTAATTCCAAAATATTAAAAAATGATCAGAAAAACATGAAACCTTGCTTGATGTAATGTCATGCCACCAAGATGATGTGGTAAAAAATTGGCCCGTTTGACGAAAGTTTGGACACACACCCTCACAAACCGGAGCAACTCATTTGAAGGCTCGTGGTTTCGAGAGGGAACAATGCATGTTTGATGACGGACGGGAGATAGCTTCCTCTTACGGCCTGCAGAATTTTTTCTTTGTTTAATGTGCACTAATACAACTGTCATGTGAAAAATTTGAAAATTTCAGGGGTCATTAGGCCTTTTAAATACAATTAAGTGATTTTCTAGCCATTTAATGACCATAATTCAAATTTTAACTACATCTACATGCAACAGCTAACCATAACGGTTTCAAAAATCATATTTGTGTACTTATGTGCGAGTTAATTCCATGTGCAGTAAATTAGAAGGCATTTTCAAACATATTGGTCTCACAGCAAGGACACATGCATGGAGTGCCATGGCATTTTAATTCCAAAATATTAAAAAATTATCAGAAAACATGAAACCTTGCTTGATGTAATGTCATGCCACCAAGATGATGTGGTAAAAAAATTGGCCCGTTTGACAAAAGTTTGGACACAGCCCCCCAACAACCCGGAGCAACTCACTAGAAGGCTCGTGGTTTCGAGAGGGAACAATGCATGTTTGATGACGAACGGTATATAGCTTGCTCTTACGGCCTTCAAATTTTTTTCTATGTTTAACGTGCACTAATACAACTATCATGTGAAATTTGGAAAATTTCAGGGGTCATTTGGCCTTTTTTAAAGACATTTAAGTGATTTTCCAGCCATTGACCATAATTCAAATTTGAACTACATCTACATGCAACAGCTAACCATTACGGTTTGAAAAATCATATTTGTGCACTTGTGTGCGAGTTAATTCCATGTGCAATAAATTAGAAGGAATTTTCAAACATATTAGTCTCACGACATGGGCACACGCATGGAGTGCCATGGCATTTTAATTCCAAAAAATTAAAAAATTATCAGAAAAACATGAAACCTTGCTGATATAATGTCATGCCACCAAGATGACATGGTAAAAAAATTGGCCTGTTTGACGAAAGTTTGGACACACACCCTCACAAATCAGAGCAACTCACTAGAAGGCTCGTGGTTCCGAGAGGGAATAATGCGTGTTTGATGACGAATAGGAGATAGCTTCCTCTTACGGCCTTCAAATTTTCTCTATGTTTAACATGCACTACTAAAACTATCATGTGAAAATTTGAAAAATTTTAGGGGTCACTTGACCTTTTAAAGACATTTAAGTGATTATCTAGCCATTTAATGACCGTAATTCAAATTTGAACTACATCTACATGCAACGGCAAACCATAACGGTTTGAAAAATCATATTTTTTTGTACTTGTGTGCGAGTTAAAAAAATTATCAGACGATGTAAATATCTGGTGTTCAAAAAAGAAAATGTAAAGATCTGGCAAGACAACCGGCCCCCACACGATTGGCATTCTATCTCGCGGGTCGAGGTTTGGTAGGTGAGTGGCGAGGGTCATTAATCAGACTCAGTTCTGTATTGGAAACCGTCAGCTATTATGTTCAAACACAGATTTTGCTGCGGGAATTTTGTGTAATTCAAACTATAGTACTCGTAAATTCTGGCGACCGGTGTGTGTATTGTTCCCTCGATCTAGATTTCGTCCGCTAATAAACACTACCTTGCTCACGTCGTCCTAGCTGCATTCTCATCTGCATCATCCCCTCGCTCGCCCTCTCTCTCTCTCTCTCTCTCAAATCTCTGCCATGGCACCGTCGGTCTGCCCACGCGTTGATGAGGAGTCGCCGCCCCCGAGGACGCTCACTCGAATAGTAGCGACGAGGACCCCTACGCGCCACCAGACGAGGTTGCACTGGACCCCTCAACTTTGGATTGGCTTTGGGGCCAGTACAATCTTTGTCTATGGAAGTCAGTGCCGCCGACTGAGAAAGCCAGGCAAGTGGCGTTCAAGAAGGAGATGGCGGAGGAGGAAGCCAGGTACTAGGCGGCCTTTGAAGCCCGTGATGCCTCCTGGAAAAAGGAGGCGGCGGAGCTTTGGGGGCGGGCACGTCGTCGTGCAGAGGAGGTGTACGAAGACGGGTACTTTGTGAGGAAGGTCAAAGGTGCTGGGCGCCTCGTCGCTGCATGGAGGTGGGCTGGTAAGCTCCAGCGTGCCACCGACGAGGAGCTCTGGTGGGCGCCCAACAAAATGGCAAGGTCGTTCACGCTCATCCACCAGCAAGAGGTAGATCGGTACGTCAAGCCCTGAGAGGCGAAGGAGGCGGAGTACTACCTCCGCACTGGGAAGACGCCGCGCACCAGGGAGCTGCTAGCGAGGGGCTGCCGGAATACTGGCCCCCAGGAGGGATTATTAGTTTTAATATTGTTCATTTTCAATCTTATGCATTGTACCTAGTAGTTAAGTATCATCATGTATATGTGATGATATTATATATATTCTGTGACGAACTAATGAACAATTAATATATATATATATATATATATATTATGAATTCCATTTCTATCTATTTTTGCATACTAATTTGGATGTAGTTGTTATCATCCACATATACAGAATGGGAAGTGTATATACACACATTCAAACAGAACATATAAGAACAGAAAACATAGTACACACATTGAAACAGAGCAATAAACATAGCAATACTATGATTGCTGTGAATACATAGCTATCCACATCGAAACGACTCAACAAAATAAAACGCATCCATGAGACCATGACCAACAGCCCTTGCCTACGTTAGCTCTTGGCTCTACCTGAACTCGTGCAGGCGTTCATCCAAGTGGTCGACACGCTCGCGGTACATCTGGAGCGCAATCTCGAGCTCCAAATTGCCTATTTCATCGGAGATCACCATCTCGAGGATGCGACGGCCATGTTCCTCTACTGCACCCAGGTGGACACCTGGGCCAAGGAGGCGGTCGAGCCTACTGACCAGCGTGTTGGCATTGAGCCGGCCGCGGACAAGGCAAACAGCACGACCCATGGAAACGGCGCGGCGGGAATCTGGTGCAAGTACGGCACGGCCAACCTCTGGTGCAAGTACGGTGTAGAGGGCCTCTGCCCACACCTGGTGAGGAATGGGGGTACTAACGGGACGTGTACCCATCTGCGACGCCCCGTCGACAGCACGCAAGCGCCGATGGATCCGCTCTTGCTGTGCGGCGCTCCAACGGTCTCGCCGTACGGAGAGCCACAGCCTATTGGCGCGGACGTGCCTAGCTTGCTCTGCGGCGCGCCATCGATCATGTTGTGCGGCGAGCTGCAGCCTATCGACACGGACATGCCTATCTTCATCCGCGGCGCTGAAGCGCCATGCGCCAAGGGTCTGCTCAACCATGGCAATTACGCGCATCACAGCGTCGTCCATCGCGTTGCCGGGGAGCGCCTCGGCCTCGACGGGCTGTGGTGCTTGCTCGTTTTCCTCGTCAACGAGGTTGATGGCAGAGGCGGTGCTTTCGTGGGTTGGAATGCTTGGAAAAGGTGGATGTGCTACAAGCTGCGCTTGTTGCCTCCGTGCGTCGCGCGCCGCCTAGGTTTATGCGCAATATCGCTCGGTGGCGGGAAACGATGGCGTGTTCATAAAATACCATCAATTAATGGAAACTTAGCATAGGAGGAACATCGAGCTAGCACAAGAAGTAGATGATAATCAGATGATTGTTTATCCTAGTTAATTATGCATGTAGTAGTTTACTTTGGTGTATGGAAATGTCATGTGTGTATTAGCCACCTTTGTAATTGGATGTTTGCCGGTTATTACACACATATTTTTTATGTGAAACATTTATGTTCTCTTAGCTCAACACAAACAGTGTATGCCCTCCATTGCACACACCTTGATCTGGTTGAACCGTTTCTGTTGTGTTGCCTAATCGAAAACAGTTCATCCGAGTGAACCGTATCCCATATATCGCACACACCTTGATATGGCTGACCGTTTCTTTTGTGTTGCCTAATCACAAATAGTTCATCCGAGTGAACTATATGCTGTATATCCCACACACCTTCATCTGGCTGCTTGTTTCTTTTGTTCCTCCTCATGGCAAACAATTTATATAACTGAACCGTATGCCCTACATTGCACATGCAACTAAAATCTGAATCGTGTTCGATGCATCAGTGATCGCAGATGTTTTGCACTTTTTTGACGGTTATTTTACACCACAATTTGCGATTATTGCATCCCACACAGTTTCGCCGAAGGGTCTCTAATCGGAGTGTCACGTTAGCAACATCCTACAGTAGTGCAAGATCATTTTAATGCAAATGTTATGAAACAATTGAAATGAAATGCATACATGATTGATCGCTTGAGTGACTTGTTGTTTAGAATTGTTAACGATGTCAAAGGTGTTAGTAAACATGCTTCTATGGTCGAAACTCAATTAGAACAAGTTGCTAAATCTCAGGGTGAATTGCTCAATGAAATGAATAATAATATGAATGATCGTGTTGTTAGAGTAATGACTAGAGGAGGTAGAATGACTCAGGAGCCACTTTATCCTGAAGGTTACCCTAAAAGAATTGAACAAGACTCTCAAAGAATTAATGCTGATGCACCTAGTCCTTCTAAAAAGAAAAAGAAAAAGAAAAATGATTGGACTTTGCATACTTCTAGTGAACCTGAGGTAATACAACCTTATGAGGATGATAATGATGTTTCTATTTCTGATGCCGAAACTCAATCTGGTAATGAATGTTCACCTAGTGATAATGATAATGACAATGATGATGTTCATATAGATGCTCAACCATATATTGATAAAGAACCAGCGAATGATGCTGAAATAGAACATGTTGTTGATCTTGATAACCCACCTGAAAATAATAAATGTTATGATAAGAGAGACTTTGTTGCTAGAAGACATGGTAAAGAAGACAACCATGGGTTTAGAAACCCATACCCTTTCCACCTAAACCATCTAAGAAAAAGGATGAGGAAGAATTTGAATGCTTTGGTGAAATGCTTAGGCCAATCCTTTTGCGTACTCATTTGACTGATATTTTAAAGATGGCCGCTTATGCAAAATATATGAAAAGTATTGTCACTAATAAAATAAAAATACATGAAGCTGAAATCTCCACCATGCTTGCAAACTATTATTTTAAAGATGGAGTACCTAAGAAATTAGGAGATCTAGGAGTACCAACTACATCATGCTCTATTAAAAGAAATTATGCCAAAACTACTTTATGTGATTTAGGAGCTGGTGTTAGTATTATGCCTTTCTCTTTATACAAAAGACTTGATTTGAATAAACTCACACCCACTGAAATATCATTGCAAATGGCTGAAAAATCAACTGCCATACATGTTGGTGTGTGTGAGGATGTGACCGTTCTGGTTGCAAATTTACTATTTTAAAAGACTTAGTTATACTTGATATGCCCGAGGATTAAAACATGTAGATTATCCTTGGTAGACCCTTTTTGAATAATGTAGGGGTTATTATTGATTGCAACAAAAGCAAGGTCACTTTTCATGTCAATGGTAATGAGCATACTGTGCATTTTCCAAAGAAACAATTTCAAGTGAATGGTATTAATGTTATTGAAAAGACTCTGACAATTACCATTGGAAGTTTTCAAATTCCACATCCTACTGTAAAAAAGAAGTATGGAACACTTATTATTGGGGATATGCATATCCTTGTTGAGGTAACTTAGTGTTTTACAAAGATTCTTCGGGTTCACGCTAATCAAAAATGGTGTTTAATAAGACTTGATCAACCTTATTAATGGATTATTTTTCAAAGGCATGTGGTCAATGAATTTAGTAGGCACAACCTTCTATACTCATTTTATATTTCCTGTTATTTTTAGTTAAATACAATAAAATGCTATGAATATCCTGTTTTTTGAATTGTCCATGCAATAAAAAAGTGCCAAAAAATGAAAGTGTTCAAAATGACCTAAACTTTTAACACGTTTTTTCTGAATATTTGAGAATTTCTGGCACTAAAAATACCACAGGGGGGTGGGGGTGGCCCAGCTACCCACTAGGCACCAGGGCACGCCACACCCCTCTAGCGCACCCTAGTGGGTAGTGAGCCCAACATGGACCCCCTCACTTACTCCCTTAGCTCACATCGTCACTCACCTTCAGAAAAAATCCCGGTAGCTCTCCCTCTCCCTCTCTCCCTCTCTTTCTCTCTCTCTCTCTCTCTCTCTCTCTCTCTCTCTCTCTCTCTCTCTCTCTCTCTC
>NC_041390.1:242924951-242937888 GCF_002162155.2 Triticum dicoccoides | reverse complement strand
TCTCTCTCTCTCGTGTTCTTGCTCCCAAACCTGAGATTTTCGATCTCTTTGCTCGGAGCTCCGTTTCTCCAATTATTTTTTACTTTAGTGATTTATATTTTGAGTAATTAGCTACTCTTGGGTTCAAAATGAGCTTGCATGTTGAATTCTTTGAGTTCCAAGTAGTTTGAACGCTTGATATAGCCTCTAGACATCCATATTTGTAGTTGCTATCAGTTTTGTGAAGTTTTATCGATATTATTTTGTGACCCAAAAATTTCAGAAATTTGTTCGTACAAAAATGAACCTCTCTAGGAGGAGTTCTTCAAGGAGGAGGTCCTCGAAGGCATCATCGAGTGAGAGGTCGATACGACATGCTTATGTTGAGCCAAGGGCAAGCTCAGTACGAGATGCGATACCAAACCGTGCCTCTAGCCGTGTGATGAGTTCATGATAGGTGCGGGTATTACAGAAGAATTTGATCAGTATGTTCATAACACTGAGCTCTCTCCCTTCATCACAGATAAGTGTATTCAACATCATAATCTCATCCAATCGTTCACCAAAAAACTGAAGTACCATTCTCGTGATTCTAGAATCTCATTTTGCCTTTATGATAGAGCCTATGTTATGACTTCAGAAGAATTCTGTGGTGCATGGCAAATTCCATGTTGGGGTTCGCTAGACGAACCACCAAAATCTGATTATGAGATGTTCCTGAGTAGCCTCTGTTGTGGTCAGAATAGAGGAGTTACACAAGCTAGAATAAAAAGTATACAATTTCCCTTCATTCGTTACTTTGCGCTTTTTAATGGTAAATGTATTGTAGGCAAACAAGAATCTAGTTCACTATGTCCCCCGGACTTGAGCCTCATACATACTGCTCTAACATGCATTAAATGTTATAATCTAGGAGCAATTATTGCATGAAGGCTACAACGCAATGCTGGTAGTGCTCATTTTTATGGAGGAATTTATGCCTCTCGCGTAGATGCAAGGCTAGGGGTTTCACCTTTGCCCAATGATCCTATTTTATCTGACTAATATGTAGACTTTGATGCGTTGCAACGCCATGAGTTTATTAAGTATAGAGCTCAAGACTATTATTATAACTTGATGTTTGATAAAAAACTATTGTACCTGTTATTTTGCCTGCACCTGCTCTCTTTGATATTCACCGTAAAGGAAGACATTAAATTTATGAGAGCGAAGCACGTGAGTACAACGTAGCAGTAGAAGCCACTCACCGAGCAGAGCAGGAGGCACCGAGAGCCTCCACAAGCTACCACTTTGATTATTACCCAGACCAGCGACGGTGATTACCATGTTAGGCAAAAGCCTAAGCTTGGGGGAGTATGTATTTCTCACCGACATTACATTCATGTTCACACATTTCATTCCAGTTGTCGGTGTTCATCCTCTTTCCTTGTATAATCCATGTTAGTTTTATTTTCTCGCTTTCTTCTTGCGTGTTTGAAAAACTTTGAGAAAATCCAAAAATATTTCTCGCTTCTTTACAGTTTTTCTTTCTAGTTTAATTTATTGTAGTATGAAAAGAAAACCCAAAAAGATTTCCCATTTCTTCTTTTGCTTGTTGGGAGATTTCCTGTGTAAATGGTTCTCGTTTTTGTTTTTCTTCTTTTAATTTGCTTCCTTAAAAAATTAAAAACTCCAAAAATATTTCAGTGTGTTTCTCTGAAATTATCTCCTTTTGTTGAGTTAGTATGAGGACAAGACCACGATGAAAATGTTGATTGGCTCTCATTTGCATTATTGTTGATCTAACACAGAGCCCATATTATTTTGTCTTCTCCTTTGAATAAAATGTTTGCAGATTCCAGCTTAGTCCACGACACTCTTGCACTACTATTATTTTCATATCATTCGGCCGTGCAAGTGAAAGGAAATAATGACGATATTTGATGAAGTGACTGTGGCAAGGAAAAGCGGGTATGAAATCAACTTGTTTTTGTTTTTGTAAATATGTTTAACTTAGTATCCACGATTCAGCAAATTATGATCAAACATGTTTATGATGTCTGAGACGTCTCCAACGTATCTATAATTTTTGATTGCACCATGCTAATTATCTACTATTTTGGACATTATTGGGATTTATTATCCACTTTTATATTATTTTTGGGACTAACCTATTAACCGGAGGCCCAGCCCAGAATTGCTGTTTTTTGCCCGTTTTAGGGTTTCGAAGAAAAGGAATATCAAACAGAGTCCAAATGGAATGAAACCTTCGGGAACATGATTTTCTCAACGAATAGACCCAGGAGACTAGGACCATACGCCAGGGCACAAGAGAGGAGGCCACGAGGTAGGGGGGCGCGCCTGCCTACCCCAGGCACACCCTCCACCCTCGTGGGCCCCCTGTTGCTCCACCGACGTACTCCTTCCTCCTATATATATCCATGTACCCCCAAACGATCAGATACGGAGCCAAAAACCTAATTCCATCGCCGTAACTTTCTGTATCCACGAGATCCCATCTTGGGGCCTGTTCCAGAGCTCCACCGGAGGGGGCATCGATCATGGAGGGCTTCTACATCAACACCATAGCCCTTCTGATGAAGTGTGAGTAGTTTACCTTAGACCTACGGGTCCATAGTTAGTAGCTAGATGGCTTCTTCTCTCTTTTTGGATCTCAATACAATGTTCTCCCCCTCTCTTGTGGAGATCTATTTGATGTAATCTTCTTTTTGCGGTGTGTTTGTTGAGATCGATGAATTGTGGGTTTATGATCAAGTCTATCTATGAACAATATTTGAATCTTCTCTGAATTCTTTTATGTATGATTGGTTATCTTTGCAAGTCTCTTCGAATTATCAGTTTGGTTTGGCCTACTACAGTGATCTTTCTTGCAATGGGAGAAGTGCTTAGCTTTGGGTTCAATCTTGCGGTGTCCTTTCCCAGTGACAGGAGGGGCAGCAAGGCACGTATTGTATTGTTGCCATCGAGGATAACAAGATGGGGTTTTCATCATATTGCATGAGTCTATCCCTCTACATCATGTCATCTTGCTTAAGGCGTTACTCTGTTTTTAACTTAATACTCTAGATGCATGCTGGATAGCGGTCGATGAGTGGAGTAATAGTAGTAGATGTAGGCAGGAGTCGGTCTACTTGCCTCGGACGAGAATCCTATATACATGATCATACATAGATATTCTCATAACTATGCTCAATTCTGTCAATTGCTCAACAGTAATTTGTTCACCCACCGTAGAATACTTATGCTCTCGAGAGAAGCCACTAGTGAAACCTATGGCCCCGGGTCTATCTTTATCATATTAATCTCCTACTACTTAGTTATTTCCTTTGCTATTTACTTTGCCTTTATTTTACTTTGCATCTTTATCACAGAAATACCAAAAATATTGTCTTTATCATATCTATCAGATCTCACTCTCATAAGTGGCCTTATAGGGATTGACCCTATTTGCATTGGTTGCGAGGATTTATTTGTTTTGTGCAGGTTCGAGGGACTCGCGCGTAGCCTCCCACTGGATTGATACCTTGGTTCTCAAAAACTGAGGGAAATACTTACACTACTTTGCTGGATCATCCCTTCCTCTTTGGGGAAAACCAACGCAGTGCTCAAGAGGTAGTGAGGGAGTCCTGGATTAGGGGGTGTCTGGATGGCCGGACTATACCTTCAGCCGGACACCTGGACTATGAAGATACAAGATTGAAGACTTCGTCCCGTGTCCGGAAGGGACTTTCCTTGGCATGGAAGGCAAGCTTGGCGATACGGATATGTAGATCTCCTACCATTGTAACCGACTTTGTGTAACCCTAACCCTCTCCGGTGTCTATATAAACCGGAGGGTTTTAGTCCATAGGACAACATACAGAACAACAATCATACCATAGGCTAGCTTCTAGGGTTTAGCCTCTCCGATCTCGTGGTAGATCTACTCTTGTACTACCCATATCATCAATATTAATCAAGCAGGACGTAGGGTTTTACCTTCATCAAGAGGGCCCGAACCTGGGTAAAACTTCGTGTCCCTTGCCTCCTGTTACCATCTGGCCTAGACGCACAGTTCGGGACCCCCTACCCGAGATCCGCCGGTTTTGACACCGACATTGGTGCTTTCATCGAGAGTTCCTCTGTGTCGTCGCCGTCAGGCTTGATGGCTCCTACGATCATCAATAGCGATGCAGTCTAGGGTGAGACCTTCCTCCCCGGACAGATCTTCGTCTTCGGCGGCTTCGCACTGCGGGCCAATTCACTTGGCCATCTGGAGCAGATCCAAAGCTATGCCCCTGGCCGTCAGGTCAGATTTGGAAGTTTAAACTACATGGCTGACATCCGCGGGGACTTGAGCTTCGACGGATTCGAGCCACTGACGAGCGTGCCTCACTGTCACGACGAGCATGATCTAGCTTTGCCGCCGAACAGTGTCTTGGAGGCCGCACCCGCATCGGCTTCGACCCTTAATTTGGAGCCAACTGCGCCGATCGAGGATGGGTGGTTAGACGTTGCCTCGGGGGCTGTGATCCCAACGGCGATCGAGCCGAACACCAGCCCCGCACTCCGCGAGACTCGTGACTCTAAGGAGCCGGACTCCTATCCAGACTCCGAACCCTCCGCGCCCCTGCCGATCGAATCCGATTGGGCGCCGATCATGGAGTTTACTGCCGTGGACATCTTTCAGCACTCGCCTTTCGGCGATATTCTGAAGACACTAAAGTCTCTCTCTTTATCAGGAGAGCCCTGGCCGGACTACGTCAGCAAGGTTGGGATACGGACGATGAAGAAATTCAAAGCCCACCCACCACCCCCTTTGTAGCCACTGTCGACAATTTAACCGACATGCTCGACTTCGACTCCGAAGACATCGACGGTATGGACGCCGATGAAGAACCAGCGCCTATTGGGCCCTGGAAAGCCACCTCGTCATATGACGTATACATGGTGGACGCACCAAAAGATGACGACGAGGAGCGGAAGGACGCACCGATGGCTTGTTCCCTCGAGAAGCAGTCAAAGCAGTGACGCAAGCGCCACCCCAAATCCCGCCTCGACAGAAATAACGATCACACAGACCCAGCGCTGGAGCAGGGAGAACCGCTGCCGGAGAACGGTAATCCGGATAATCAAACCGAACAAACAAATTCTATCAAGGATAATAGTCCGGACGACATAACGCCGGACAGGCACCCGGAGCAGCAGAATGCCCGTAAAAGGCTTGTTGCCACAGCGAGGAGTCTTAAAAAGCAGAAGCAAAGGCTCAAGGCTGCGCAAGACACACTCCAAATCATATGGAGTAAAATACTCAACACAGCAGCGAGGTACGACGACAATCGCTCCTCCAAGAGCTACCCAAAGCGGAAGCTGCTACCTGAATTCGATGAGGAGGCCTCAGACCCCCCACAACCAAATATCAAAGCAGCCACCTGGCCGGATAGACGACCCTTCTGCCAACACAGAGCGGCATACAATGCCACTCACAATACAACACGCGACCCATGCGAGGGCTCGCACCCAAAGGACGGCGCAACAAGATCCATCTATGGACCACAAAAGCATGCCCCAGCATACAATGCAACACAACAAACATCCAAACAACACGGTACACCCAGCTACAGGGGTGCCGCACACCCCCTATGTTTCACCGATGAGGTGCTGGACCATGAATTCCCAGAGGGATTCAAACCCGTAAACATAGAGACGTATGACGGAACAACAGACCCTGGGGTCTGGATTGAGGACTACATCCTTCATATCCATATGGCTCAAGGAGATGATCTCCACGCCATCAAGTACTTACCCCTCAAGCTCAAAGGGCCAGCTCGTCACTAGCTTAAAGGCCTCCCCGTAAGCTCCATTGGAAGTTGGGAAGAGCTTGAAGACGCCTTTCGGGCAAATTTTCAAGGGACTTATGTCCGACCTACAGATGCGGACGATTTGAGTCATATAACTCAACAGCCCGGAGAGTCAGCCCGAAAGCTTTGGAACAGGTTTCTTACTAAAAAGAACCAGATTGTCGACTGTCCGGACGCTGAAGCCTTGGCAGCTTTTAAGCATAGCGTCCGTGACGAATGGCTCGCCAGATACCTTGGCCAAAATAAGCCGAGAACGATGGTCGCATTAACAAGCATCATGACCCACTTTTGTGCGGGTGAGGACAGCTGGTTAGCCAGATGCAGCACCAGCGACCCCAGTACATCTGAAGTTAGAGATGGAAACGGAAAATCACGGCGCAACAGCAATAACAAACGCCGGAATAAAGAAGACAGCACGAAGGGCACGGCAGTAAACGCCGGATTCAAAAGCTCTCGGCCAGGTCAGCAAAAGCCGCCCTCTAAAGACACCAGGGATGAACTGTCCAGCCTCAACAAAATTCTGGACCAAGTATTTCAGATCCATAGTACCCCTGGTAAACCTGCTAATCATACCCATAGAGAATGTTGGGTCTTCAAGCAGTCTGTCAAGCTCAATGCCGTACACAAGAGGGAGGATACACCAAGTGAAGACGAGGACGAGCCTCCCAAGCAAGACACTGGGGAACAAAAGAAATTTCCACCAGAAGTCAAAACAGTAAACATGCTACACGTGATCAAGGGAAAAAACAACGCGACACTCCCAGGAAAACATACCCAAGTGCCTGTCACCACGAAGTCCTGCCACTGGTTGTCTCAACCGATCACTTTCGACCATCGCGATTACTCAGCAAGTATCCGACATGCAGGATGGGCTGCCCTGGTATTAGACCCAGTAATTGGCGGATATCACTTCACACGAGTCCTGATGGACGGTGGCAGCAATCTAAACCTAATATATCAGGATACAATCCGCGTGATGGGGTTAGACCCAAAAAAAATTCGCCATAGCAATACTACCTTTAAAGGAGTAACGCCAGGCCCAGGGGCTCGTTGTACGGGCTCCCTCCTGCTACAAGTTATATTCGGCTCCCCCGATAACTCCCAATACTACCTTTAACCTTCCACATCGCTCCATTCCAAAGTGGCTATCAAGCACTGCTCGGACGTGAAGCTTTCGCTCGCTTTAATGCACTACCACACTATGCCTCCCTCACACTCAAGATGCCCGGTCAACGTGGCATCATTTCAGCGAACGGAAATATCAAGCGATCTCTGCGCTCCGAAGAGTGTGCGACTGCCTTGGCAGCCGCACACTAAAGGCGTCCGGACTAGATCAAGTCCGGCGCCGCTATTTATACCGAATAAATGGTCACACCCCTATTTGTCAAAACAAGGGGCTCAATGCACGCAGACATGTGGCAATTTTTTCTCATCTTGAATTATACATGGTTTCTTTAAAAAACTATCTTTTTGCACGAAAACTTTTTAACCTAAATTCCTCTCTTTTACAGACGATCATCGTGCTACACCCGTCCTGGATACGGCACAACGGAGATACAGGCGTAGACGTGCAGCAGGGACCCACTCTAAGGATTCTTTTTAGATTAAGACCCTGCGTAAACCTTTTTTACTGTCTCTTGTTGATACATATCCACCGTTTAGAAGGATGCTGACGTCTTGGCATGTGGCCATGCCAGAACAATGCACATACCTGGACACAAGGGGCTTCTTACAAAGGCCATTATTTAGGCCCGGTTTATACCACAAAGACCGAATACCTTAGGGAGTGTTCGGCGTCGCGAGTTTGGCCCTATATGCATCAGCTCTGAATCATTGTCTTTGGTCAAATGTTGGGTTTGCCCGGCTCCTGTGTTTTGGTGCCTTACGTTTCGCTTTACCGGCTAAGGTAGCACCAGGAGAACTACTGCGATTGTGCCCTGGTTCATCCGGACGAGCACCTCAGTAGAGAAAGCCGAAAACTGACTGCCATGATATAGCGTGAGACTGGTCAACCACTCGATGACCTATTGGAATGTTAGAATTCCTACGCCTTACGAAGGGCCATTTTCCGGCCAGGCATGTACGCACCCCGGGATCGGGAGAGTGCGGAGCCACCAGGGGCTATCATCGGGGTTGTGCATGATTTAAATATTTTGTGTGGTGAAGATACAGCATAGCCAGACCATATGATTTTGTAGGGATAACTTTCTTTAGCCATGTTATTTTGAGAAGACATAATTGCTTTGTTAGTATGCTTGAAGTATTATTATTTTTATGTCAATATGAACTTTTGTCTTGAATCTTTCGGATCTGAATATTCATACCAAAATTAAGAAGAATTACATTAAAATTATGCCAAGTAGCACTCCGTATCAAAAATTCTGTTTTTATCATTTACCTACTCGAGGACGAGCAGGAATTAAGCTTGGGGATGCTTGATACGTCTCCAACGTATCTATAATTTTTGATTGCTCCATGCTATATTATCTACTATTTTGGAAATTATTGGGCTTTATTATCCACTTTTATATTATTTTTGGGACTAACCTATTAACCGGAGGCCCAGCCCAGAATTACTATTTTTTTGCCTGTTTAAGGGTTTCGAAGAAAACGAATATCAAACGGAGTCCAAACGGAATGAAACCTTCAGGAACGTGATTTTCTCAACGAATAAGACCCAGGAGACTTGGACCCTACGTCAAGGCACAAGAGAGGAGGCCACGAGGTAGGGGGCGCGCCTGCCTACCCCAGGCGCGCCCTCCACCCTCATGGGCCCCCTGTTGCTCCACCGACGTACTCCTTCCTCCTATATATATCCACCCCAAACGATCAGATACGGAGCCAAAAACCTAATTCCACCGCTGTAACTTTCTGTATCCACGAGATTCCATCTTGGGGCCTGTTCTGGAGCTCCGCCGGAGGGGGCATCGATCACGGAGGGCTGCTACATCAACACCATAGCCCTTCTGATGAAGTGTGAGTAGTTTACCTCTGACCTACGGGTCCATTGTTAGTAGCTAGATGGCTTCTTCGCTCTTTTTGGATCTCAATACAATGTTCTCCCCCTCTCTTGTGGAGATCTATTCGATGTAATCTTCTTTTTGTGGTGTGTTTGTTGAGACCGATGAATTGTGGGTTTATGATCATGTCTATCTATGAACAATATTTGAATCTTCTTTGAATTCTTTTATGTATGATTGGTTATCTTTGCAAGTCTCTTCGAATTATTAGTTTGGTTTGGCCTACTAGATTGATATTTCTTGCAATGGGAGAAGTGCTTAGCTTTGGGTTCAATCTTGCGGTGTCCTTTCCCAGTGATAGTAGGGGCAGCAAGGCACGTATTGTATTGTTGCCATCGAGGATAACAAGATGGAGTTTTCTTCATATTGCATGAGTCTATCCCTCTACATCATGTCATCTTGCTTAAGGCGTTACTCTGTTTTTAACTTAATACTCTAGATGCATGCTGGATAGCGGTCGATGAGTGGAGTAATAGTAGTAGATGCTGGCAGGAGTCGGTCTACTTGTCTCGGACGTGATGCCTATATACATGATCATACCTAGATATTCTCATAACTATGCTCAATTCTGTCAATTGCTCAACAGTAATTTGTTCACCCACCGTAGAATACTTATGCTCTCGAGAGAAGACCCCAGTGAAACCTATGGCCCCCGGGTCTATCTTTATCATATTAATCTCATACTACTTAGTTATTTCCTTTGCTATTTACTTTGCCTTTATTTTACTTTGCATCTTTATCACAAAAATACCAAAAATATTATCTTTATCATATCTAGCAGATCTCACTCTTGTAAGTGGCCTTATAGGGATTGACAACCCCTATTTGCGTTGGTTGCGAGTATTTATTTGTTTTGTGCAGGTACGAGGGACTCGCGCGTAGCCTCCTACTGGATTGATACCTTGGTTCTCAAAAACTAAGGGAAATACTTACATTGCTTTGCTGCATCATCCCTTCCTCTTCGGGGAAAACCAACGCAGTGCTCAAGAGGTAGCAATGTCAATTGGATATTATAGTTTCTCATGCCATGCTTAAGTAGCTAGGAGCGGATAATGATTTATCTTGGGTGTCAACATGCATTAAAATGATTGTGATGAGGTATGATGATATGGTATCCTCCTCTGAATGTCTCAAGTGGCTTGACTTGGCACATGTAGTTGATTTAAAACCAACATAACCTCAATGATATTTATGTTCATGGTGACTATATCCTACTCATGCTAGTATTCAATGTTAATTATTCATAATGCATGATTATGACCGTTTTCACTCTCTAGTTGGTCACTTCTCAACCTATTTGCTAGCCTTCGCCTGTACTAAGCGGGAATACTACTTGTGCATCAAAATCCTTAAACCAAAGTTATTCCAGATGAGTCTACTATATCTACCTATATGCGATATAACTCTGCTGTTCAAGTAAATTTGCATGTGCCATCTCTAAATATTCAAATGAACATATGTTTTGTGTGCCCATACCGCTCATGGAGTGACAGGGGGCGATTAGTATCTTCCATGCTAAGCGGGATATTGTCATGATGAGTGTTTATCCATTCATCTTTGCACTAGAGGGGCCAGTAATCTGGATGCCCAGTCCCATAATCAAACTTGCAATAATAATAAAACAAACTCCCCCGAACTGTTGTTGGTATGGAGGGCACCCGAGGATTCGGCTAGCCATGGCTTGTGTTTGTTCGTGGAGGGGGAGTAAACTTACTTTTACTGCTTGGGAACCACTGCTAACTTGTTTAGCATGGTAGATATTGATATCTCTTGGTCGCAACATTGACAGGAAAGGTATACCTCCCAAAATTATATTTATCTCTGATTTAAGCTTTGAGCTTTGGCACCTCTGCAAATCCCTGCTTCCCTCTGCGAAGGGCCTATCTATTTACTTTTATGTTATTTTACTTCTATTGTTGAGTCATCACCTTCTCGAAAAAGCACCAGTCCTGAGAGCACTATTGTCATTCTCATGCATTATGTATAGTTAATGTTGTGTGCATCATGACATGATCTCTTCCACCATGAATTACAATGTTTAGTCACTGCTTAAACTTTGGAGATGCTCTACATTTATGTTTTGCGGTCTCAAAAAGGGCTAGTGAGATACCATTATTGTCATATTATATCATGTTTGTTTTGACAAAGTGTTGGCATTTGAGGTATTTTATTATTGCTCGCTAGTTGATTATGCCATTGATATGAGTGAATATAATTTCTAGGAGTTATCATTTGCATGGTTAGTCATGACCTTTGCTGAAAACCTGGGTATTATTTAAGCATATATATGGACACAAGAACAAAAGAGTTTGTAAAAGTTTTTCTCTATCACTTTTAGTTTGTCAACTGAATTGCTTAAGGACAACGATTGAATTATGCTTTGGGGAGTTGATACGTCTCTGTCGTATCTACTTTTCCAAAAACTTTTGCTCTTATTTTGGAGTCTAATTTGCGTGATTGGAATGAAACTAACCCGGACTGATGCTATTTTCAGCATAACTACCATGGTGTTGTTTTTGTGCAGAAATAAAAGTTCTCGCAATTGGATGAAACTTGTTGGAGATTTATTTTGGAATAAAAGAAAAATATTGGAGCAAAATCCACTAGAGGGGGGCCCCGTGCTGCCCACTAGGCACCAAGGCGTGCCACCCTCCTCTGGCACTCCCTGGTGGGTAGTGGTCCCCTTGAGGTTCCGCTGTCCCTAATCTGGATACTATAGATTCCTATTTCGGGAGAAAAAAATCAAGGAGGAATTTTCATTGTGTTTGACAATACGGAGCCGCCACCACGTCTTATTCTTCATCGGGAGGCCTAATCCAGAGTCCGATCGGGGCTCCGAGGAGGGGGATCTTCCATCTTTGTCATTATCAACCATCCTCGATCACCAATTTCATGATGCTCACCGTCGGGAGTGAGTAATTTCTTTGTAGGCTTGCTGGACGGTGATGGGTTGGACGAGATTTATCATGTAATCGAGATAGTTTTTTTAGGGCTTGATCCCTAGTATCCACTATGTTCTGAGATTGATGTTGTTATGACTTTGCTATGCTTAATGCTTGTCACTAGGGCCCGATGATTTCAGATCTGAAATGTTTATGTTTTCAAAAATATATTTGTGTTCTTGATCTGACCTTGGAAGTTGTATACACCTACTATGTGTTATGATCCGCATACCCCAAGCTGACAATAATTGGGATTCCGGTGATTACCGTAGTTTGAGCAATTCATGTATTCACTGTGTGTTAAGGCTTTGTTCTGGTTCTCTATTAAAAGGAGGCCTTAATATCCCTTAGTTTCTTTATGGACCCCGCTGCCACGGGAGGATAGTACAAAAGATGTCATGCAAGTTCTTTTCCATAAGCACATATGACTATTTATGGAAAACAAGCCTACATTACATTGATGAATTGGAGCTAGTTCTGTGTCGCCCTAGGTTATGACTGTTATACGATGAATATTATCCAACTTGATCACCGATCCAATGCCTATGAGTTTTCACATATTGTTCTTGCTAATTTACCAGTGTTGTTACTACTGTTACAACTGCTATGAAACTACTGCTACTACTTTTACTATTACTGTTACTATCATTGCTGCTACTATCAAACTATCATGCTACTGTGCTACTGATCATGCTACTTCAGATATTTAGTCTCCAAGTATGGTTGAATTGACAACTCAACTGCTAATACTTACAAGTATTCTTTGGCTCCCCTTGTGTCTAATCTTTGGGTTGAATACTCTACCCTCGAAAACTGTTGTCATCCCCTATACTTGTGAGTTATCAGCGTCGCATGTGGAGGCGAGTCTGTCACAACCATGGCCCCGCTATCTATCTTAGGGCTGTTGGGGGTGAGATTGTTCGGGAGGGAAAACAAAATAACCGCACTGCGTGTGTCAAGCAAGTGCACTACTGCATTAGCGCGAGGCCTAGCTGGGGGTCGGGGAGGAGGCCGGGACCCCCTCTTCCACCCCCGGCGAGGTTGGGCCAGGAATGAGTCGGAGCAGGGGACGAAGCGGTGTGCCGTGGCATCGCATGTAGAGGCGAGTCAGTCACATCCGTGACCCCACTATCTATCTTAGGGGTGTTGGGGGTGC
>NC_041390.1:242895240-242924647 GCF_002162155.2 Triticum dicoccoides | reverse complement strand
GCAAGCGCACCGCCATGTTAGCGCGAGGCTGAGCCAGAGCAGGCGATGACGCAGCATGCCACGGCATCGCATGCAGAGGCGAGTCCATCACATCCGTGACTCCACTATCTATCTTAGGGGTGTTGGGGGAGGGGGGTTGTTCGGGGGGAACGGGATAACCGCATTGTGCCTATCAAGCAAGCGCACTACCGTGTTAGCGTGAGGTGAGTGCGCGTAAGCGTGAGGTTTGACTATTAAAGTTAGGAACAAGTAGCAGTAAGCGTGTTTGTTACGTTACTGGTGACCGAAAGTGTGGTGCTAGTTTTAATTTTTTGTGCACTTACTATTATTATTTTTATAAGAATTTTGTATTAATTTTGAATAGTTTATCTAAGTTATTTAATTGTACCTTTGTGATAGTATTGATTGAACTGATTGTCTTTAATGTTTACTTTTTATGCACTATTTCAGTTGTTTTTTTATTGTATTTAATTAATATTATTATGTTTAGTAACTTCCTTGAGATCGTGGGCATTGGCAATTTTTTTTCTCTCGCGATCATGGGCTTTGGGCGTTCTGTTTTCTCTCAATCTCCTCTCAACTTCCCCTCCTCTCCCCTTCCCTCTACCATCTCCTTTGTAGTGAAAGTCGTTTATTTTTCCTTCACCTCTCCTCTTCGCCACAGGAACCTGCTTCTCCACTGTCGCCACGGGAGCATCGTCCGGCGGCTGGAACTTAAGGAGGATCTTTTTGTGGCTTGTTGTTTCATTTCCTCTCCCCTCCAGTCCCCTGTCCCTCCCATCGACTCTTGATTTTGCTAGCTTCTAACTTTTTCCTCCCCTGCATTCTTGTTAGTCTTCAAGAGGAGAAGTTTCTTGTGGTTTTTCCCGGTGAGGGGCGCGCGGGTATCTTGGTTCGGTGGTGGATTTCCTGCTTGGTGGTTAGATTTTTCCTTGTTCGGTGTGCTTTCTTTCTAAGCTGTAAGAACCCTAAGTTTTCCTTGTGTGATTTGCAGGTCTGGATCGGTGATTGCCTGGTTTGTAGATCTCGATGAGCACGCCATCGAATCGCAATAATTTGGATGCATGTAATTAGTTATGCCGAGCCTAACTTTTCTTTTTTTAGGTGCTTGGTCTTTGCTAGATCTGGTGTATAATAAGTTTTTGTCCTATGATTCATATAGTTGTTGTATGGATATTACTAGTTGTTGATTTTGCCCTGGATTGTGTGGTATGTGTATTTTTAGGTCGTTTTAACCTCCAAGCTATAATTGTAGTATTGAACATCATGTACAGTTTGAACTGACTAGTGCCATCTGAATAGTTTTTTTATTAGTTTGAGAAGAACTGCTAGCATGTTGAAACGGTGCACATTTTGAACTAGGTTGTGCCAGTTGTGCATTGCTAGGGTTCATAGGATTGAATCGAGTGTTTGATCGTATCTTCGCATACTAGTTTCTTTTACGGACTATTATGTTGTTGCAAATGTTGGAGTACCAGTACCTCCTGATTCTGACAAGTCATATCCCCTTCAAGATCTTGTCTATTTATGAGAAACATAATCCTCTAGAAGAACTTGTGAGTGTTGTTGGTCTTACTCTGTTATTTGCTCTTTTCAGTAGCGTTGTTTACATAAATGTGTTGAGTCACATCAGTTATTCCTTTTGTTTACGTGTGTTGTCATGCATCTATATTTGTTCCTGTAGTGTTGTTTATTTTATTTTATTTTATTTTTGTGTGCTTATGTTATTTGGTTGATGCAGTGAATGATGGCCATTGTTCTCCTGAGGACATTAGTGATGTTGTCAAAAGATATTAATGATGGGATTTATTCTCTCAATTTTGGTGATGGAGATGGGGGTTTGCAGTTGTCAGTTACCCAATATCAAAGTGTGGATGGCACTGAGCCTGTTACTCAAGCTAATGATGTTGGTCTGCAACTACAGTTGGAGGATGAAAGGGTAAGAACGAAAAGAGTGGTTTTCTTAAGAGAAAGGAGTTGGAACGGTGTTAAAAGGCTCCTTGCGTCCATCCACATGCTGACGATGGCGCAAAAGCTGGGCATGATGAAGGTGTTGTTGAGGCTGGTGGTACTGGTCATCCTGGGGCTGGTGGAACTAAGATGCCAGCTGATACGTCCATTTTGCATCATGCTTTTATGTTGATATTTATTGCATTATGGGCTATTATTTCACATTATGTACAATACTTATGCTTTTTCTCTCTTATTTTACAAGATTTACATGAAGAGGGAGAACGCCGGTAGTTAGAATTCTAGACCGGAAAGGAGCAAATCTGAGATATCTATTCTTCACAACTTCAAATGTTCTGAAACTTCACGAAGAATTATTTTAGAATATATAACAATAGAAGGGGACCCACCAGGAGGCCACAAGCCTAGGGGCGCGCCCTACCCCCTAGGGCTTGTGGGCCCCCTGGCCACCATCCGGTGCCCATCTTCTGCTATATGGAGGGTTTTGACCTAGAAAAATACGAAGAGAGATTTCGGGACGAAGCGCTGCCTTCTCGAGGCGGAACCTGCGCAGAAGCAATCTAGGGCTCTGGCGGAGCTATTCTGCCGGGGAAACTTCCCTCCGAGAGGGGGAAATCGAAGCCATTTTCATCACCAATGATCCTCTCATTGAGGGAGGGTCAATCTTCATCAACATCTTCACCAACATCATTTCCTCTCAAACCCTAGTTCATCTCTTGTATTCAATCTTTGCCTCAAAACCTCAGATTGGTACCTCTGGGTTTCTAGTAGTGTTAATTACTCTTCGTAGTTGATGCTAGTTGGCTTATTTGGTGGAAGATCATATGTTTAGATCCTTAGTGATATTCAATACCCCTCTGACCTTGAACATGAACATTCTTTGTGAGTAGTTAGGTTTGTTGCTGAGGACATGGGAGAATTCTTGTTATAAGTAATCATGTGAATTTGGTATTCATTCGATCTTTCGATCAGATGTATGTTGTCTTTCCTCTAGTGGTGTTATGTGAACGTCGACTACATGACACTTCACCATGATTTGGGCCTAGGGGAAGGCATTGGGTATTAATAAGTAGATGATGGGTTGCTAGAGTGATGTAAGCTTAAACCCTAGTTTATGCATTGCTTCATAAGGGGCTAATTTGGATCCTTATGTTTCATGTTATGGTTAGATTTATCTTAATTTTTCTTTCGTAGTTGTGGATGCTTGCGAAAGGGGTTAATCATAAGTGGGAGCCTTGCCCAATTAAGGAAAACACCCAAGTACTGGTCCACCCACATATCAAATTATCAAAGTAACGAACGCGAATCATATGAGCATGATGAAAACTAACTTGACAGTAATTCCCATGTGTTCTTGGGAGCGCTTTGCTTTATATAAGAATTTGTCTAGGCTTGTCCTTTGCTATAAAAAGGATTGGTCCACCTTGCTGCACCTTTGGTACACTTGTTACTTGTTACCCGTTACGAATTATCTTATCACAAAAGTATCTGTTATCGATAATTTCAGTGTGTGCAGAAAATACCTTGTTCAAAACCACATGTCATTTCCTTCAGCTCCTTGTTGGGTTCGACACTCTTACTTATCTAAAGGACTATGATTGATCCTGATACTTTTGGGTCATCGGGATTCTTTTCTGGCGCCGTTTTCGGGGAGTGAAGCGCTTTTGGTAAGGAAACATTTATATTACATGCTGAATTTTTTTGTCACCTATCACTATGGAGAATAATCCTTTGAGGGGCTTGTTCGGGGTATCTTCACCCCATCCAGAAGAGCAAAGAGTCGCTCCTCAACCTACTACACCTACTGAAAATATTTATTTTGGAATTCCTTTGGGTATGATAGAGAAACTGCTAGCCAATCCTTATGCAGGAGATGGAACATTACATCCGGATTTGCATCTAATCTATGTGGATGAAGTTTGTGGATTATTTAAGCTTGCAGGTTTACCTCTGGATGTAGTCAAGAAGAAGGTCTCCCCTTTATCTTTGAAGGGAAAGGCATTGGCATGGTATAGGCTATGTGATGATATTGGAGCTTGGCATTACAACCGGTTGAAATTGGAATTTTATCAGAAGTTTTATCCTATGCATCTGGTTCATCATGATAGGAATTATATATATATATATATATATATATAATTTTTGGCCTCGTGAAGGAGAAAGTATCGCTCAAGCTTGGGGGAGGCTTAAGTCAATGTTATATTCATGCACCAATCACAAGCTCACAAGATAAATTATTATACATAATTTTTATGCTCGGCTTTCTCGTAATGATCAATCCATGCTCGATACTTCTTGTACTGGTTCTTTTATGAAGAAGACTATTGAATTCAAATGAGATTTCTTGGAAATAATTAAATGCAACTCTAAAGATTGGGAGATGAAGGAACGTAAGGAGTCAGGTATAAACCTTGATCTTGATCGTGTTAAATCTTTTATGGATACCGATGTTTTTCATGAATTTAGCACTAAATATGGACTTGACTCTAAGATAGTAGCTTCTTTTTGTGAATCTTTTGCTACTCACGTTGATCTCCCTAAGGAGAAGTGGTTTATATCATCCTCCCATTGAAGTAAAAGTAGTACAACCCATTAAAGCCAAAGAAGAAACCATTACTTATAATGTTGATCTAGTCATTCCTACTTCTTATGTTGAGAAACCACATTTTCCTGTTAGGATAAAAGAGCATGCTAAAGCATTAGATGTAGTTCATAAGAGTTATACAAGAACACCTACACCCTCTAAGAAAATTAAAGTTCAACCTAATGTTTCTACGGTCAAAGATCTCTTGGGTGAAAATATTGATGGGCATGTTATTTATTTGTGTGATGAAGCTACTAGAACTGGTAAACCCAATTAAAAAGATAAACATAGACATGTTGTTGGCATGCCTGTTGTCTTTGTTAAAATAGGAGATCATTTTTATCAAGATTTATGTGATTTGGGTGTTAGCGTGAGTGCAATCCCTTTTACTTTATATCAAGGAATTTTGAATGATATTGCACTTGCTGAAATAGAAGATATTGATGTTACTATTAAGCTTGCTAATAGAGATATTGTCTCACCACTTGGGATTGTTAGAGATGTTGAAGTCTTGTGTGGGAAAATTAAAAACCCTACTAATTTTCTAGTTATGGGTTCCCCACAAGATGATTTTTGTCCCATTATATTTGGTAGACCTTTCTTGAACACTGGTAATGCTAAGATAGATTGTGCGAAAGAAACTGTTAGTCTAAGTTTCGGGATGTGTCCCATGAGTTTAGTTTCTCCAAATTCCGTAGACAACCTCGTGATAAAGAATTGCCTAGTAAAAATGAACTTATTGGTCTTGCTTCTATTGTCGTGCCTCCTACCAATCCTTTAGAACAATATTTGCTAGACCATGAAAATGATACGTTTATGAATGAAAGAAACGTAATAGAGGAGATATTCTTTAAACAAATGCATATTTTGAAACACAATTTGCCTGTTGGGACTCTTGGAGACCCTCTTCCACCCAAGAGTGATCCTATGTTTGATGTTAAACAATTACCTGATACTATGAAATATACTTATCTTGATGAAAAGAAGATATATCATGTTATTATTAGTGCTAACCTTTCAGAGCATGAAGAAAAGAGATTGTTAAAAACTCTAAGGAAGCACCGTGTCGCTATTGGATATACTCTTGATGATCTTAAGGGAATTAGTTGCACTCTATGTCAGCATAAAATTAATATGGAGCCTGATGCTAAACTAGTTGTTGACCACCAACGGCGATTAAATCCTAAGATGAAGGAAGTGGTAAGAAATGAAATATTAAAGCTTCTCGAAGGAGTTATAATCTATCCCATAACTGATAGTAGATGGGTAAGCCTTGTTCAATGTGTGCCTAAGAAGGGAGATATTACTGTTGTCCCTAATGATAAAAATGAACTTATCCCATAAAGAATCATCACAGGTTATAGAATAGTAATTGATTTTAAAAAATTAAACAAAGCTACTAGGAGAGATCATTATCATCTACCTTTCATTGATCAAATTCTAGAAAGATTGTCAAAACATATACATTTTTGCTTGCTAGATGGATATTCTGGTTTTTACCAAATACCCGTGTCACAAGAGGATCAAGAAAAAACTAGTTTTACTTGCCCATTTGGTACTTTTGGTTATAGACGTATGCCTTTTGGTTGATGCAATGCACCAACTACTTTTCAAAGGTGTATGACTGCTATATTCTTGACTTCTGTGAAAATATTGTTGAGGATTTCATGGATGATTTTTCCTTTTACGGAACTTCTTTTGATGATTGCTTAAGCAACCTTGACCAAGTTTTCCAGAGATGTGAAGAAACTAATCTTGTCTTGAATTGGGAGAAGTGCCACTTTATGGTTAATGAGGGTATTCTCTTGGAGCATAAAATCTCCGAACGAGGTATTGAAGTCGATAAAGCTAAAGTTGATGCTATTTAAAAAATGTCGTGTCCTAAAGATATCAAAGGTATAAGAAGCTTCCTTGGTCATGCTGGTTTCTATAGGAGATTTATTAAAGACTTCTCTAAAATTTCTAGGCCTCTCACTAATCTTTTGCAAAAAGATGTTCCATTTGTTTTTATGATGATTGTGTATAAGCATTTGAAATACTTAAGAAAACCTTAATTTCTGCAGCTATTGTTCAACCACCTGATTGGAACCTACCCTTTGAAATTATATGTGATGCTAGTGATTATGCTGTTTGTGTTGTTCTAGGACAAAGAGTTGATAAGAAATTAAATGTTATCCACTATGCTAGTAAAACTCTGGACAATGCCCAAAGAAATTATGCTACCACTGAAAAAGAATTTTTTGTTGGGGAATGTAGTAATTTCAAAAAAATTCGTACGCACACGCATGATCATGGTGATGCATAGCAACGAGAGGGGAGAGTGTTGTCTACGTACCCTCATAGACCGTTCGCGGAAGCGTTATATCAACGTGGTTGATGTAGTCGTACGTCTTCACGATCCGACCGATCCAAGTACCGAAAGAACGGCACCTCCGAGTTCTGCACATGTTCGGCTCGGTGACGTCCTCGCCTGCTTGATCCAGCAACAGGGGCGAAGTAGTAGATGAGTTCTGGCAGCACGACGGCATGGTGACGGTGTTAGTGAAGAACAATTTTCGCAGGGCTTTGCCTAAGCACTGCAAAAACTACGACGGAGGATAAACTAGAGGGGATGGGGTTGCCGGCACACGGCTTGGTGTTTCTTGATGTGTCTTTGGTGCTAGCCCTGCCCCTCTATTTATATGTTGAGCCCTGGGGTCGAAACTTGGAGCAAAAGCCTCCTCAAAGTCGGTTTCACCCGAAAGGCAAGAGTCCGACTCGGACTCCAGGACCAAACACCACAATCCTTAGCGTCTCGCCCAGACGCCATGGGCCTCGACGTTTGGCCCAGGTCCAGACGCCAGGGTCTCCGGCATTTGGCCCCCTGGCCTCTGCAAAACTCCTTATGCACCCACTTATAGCCCCGTGGGCCTGACCCCTTGTCCTAACCATATCATCCAATATATGAACCTTTACCTCCGGACCATTCCGGAGCTCCTCGTCATGTCCGTGATCTCATCCGGGACTCCGAACAACATTCGGTTACCAACATACATAACTCATAAATACTATATCGTCAACGAACGTTAAGCGTGCGGACCCTACGGGTTCGAGAACTATGTAGACATGACCGAGACATCTCTCTGGTCAATAACCAATAGCAGGACCTGGATGCCCATATTGGCTCCTACATATTCTACGAAGATCTTTATCGGTCAGACCGCATAACAACATACATTGTTCCCTTTGTCATCGGTATGTTACTTGCCCGAGATTCGATCGTCGGTATCTCAATACCTATTTCAATCTCGTTACCGGCAAGTCTCTTTACTCGTTCCTTAATACATCATCCCGCAACTAAGCATTAGTTGTAATGCCTGCAAGGCTTATAGTGATGTGCATTACCGAGTGGGCCCAGAGATACCTCCCCAACAATCGGAGTGACAAATCCTAATCTCAAAATACTCCAACCCAACAAGTACCTTCGGAGACACCTGTAGAGCACCTTTACAATCACCCAGTTACGTTGTGATGTTTGGTGGCACACAAAGTGTTCCTCCGGTAACGGGAGTTGCATAATCTCATAGTCATAGGAACATGTATAAGTCATGAAGAAAGCAATAGCAACAAACTAAACGATCAAGTGCTAAGCTAACAGAATGGGTCAAGTAAATCACATCATTCTCCTAATGATGTGATCCTATTAATCAAATGACAACTCATGTCTATGGTTAGGAAACTTAACCATCTTTGATCAACGAGCTAGTCAAGTAGAGGCATACTAGTGACACTCTGTTTGTCTATGTATTCACACATGTATTATGTTTCCGGTTAATACAATTCTAGCATGAATAATAAACATTTATCATGATATAAGGAAATAAATAATAACTTTATTATTGCCTCTAGGGCATATTTCCTTCAGTCTCCCACTTGCACTAGAGTAAATAATCTTGATCACATCGCCATGTGATTTAACATCAATAGTTCACATCTTTATGTGGTTAACACCCATAGTTCACATCGACATGTGACCAAAACCGAAAGGTTTACTAGAGTCAGTAATCTAGGTCACATCGCTATGTGATTAACACCCAAAGAGCACTAAGGTGTGATCATGTTTTGCTTGTGAGATAATTTTAGTCAACGGGTCTGTCACATTCAGATCCGTAAGTATTTTGCAAAGTTCTATGTCTACAAAGCTCTGCACGGAGCTACTCTAGCTAATAGCTCCCACTTTCAATATGTATCTAGATCGAGACTTAGAGTCATCTAGATCGGTGTCAAAGCTTGCATCGACGTAACTCTTTACAGCGAACTCTTTTATCACCTCCATAATCGAGAAATATTTCCTTAGTCCTCTAAGGATAATTTTTACCGCTGTCCAGTGATCTATTCCTAGATCACTATTGTACTCCCTTGCCAGAAACATGCTAAGGTATACAATAGGACTGGTAAACAACATGGCATATTTTATAGAACCTATGGCCAAGGCATAGGGAATGACTTTCATTCTCTTTCTATCTTCTGCCGTGGTCGGGCTTTGAGTCTTACTCAGTTTCACACCTTGTAACACAGACAAGAACTCTTTCTTTGACTGTTCCATTTTGAACTACTTCAAAATCTTGTCAAGGTATGTACTCATTGAAAAACTTCTCAAGCATCTTGATCTATCTCTATAGATCTTGATGCTCAATATGTAAGCAGCTTTACTGAGGTATTTCTTTGAAAAAATCCTTTCAAACACTCCTTTATGCTTTGCAGAATAATTCTACATTATCTCTGATCAACAATATGTCATTCACATATACTTATCAGAATTGCTGTAGTGCCCCCACTCACTTTCTTGTAAATACAAGCTTCACCACAAGTCTGTATAAAACTATATGCTTTGATCAACTTATCAAAGCGTATATTCCAACCCCGAGATGCTTGCACCAGTCAATAGATGGATCACTGGAGCTTGCATCTTTTGTTAGCGCCTTTAGGATTGACAAAACCTTCTGGTTGCATCATGTACAACTCTTCTTAAACAAATCCATTAAGGAATGCAGTTTTGTTTATCCATTTGCTAGATTTCATAAAATGTGGCACTTGCTAACATGATTCGGACAGACTTAAGCATAGATACGAGTGAGAAACTCTCATCATAGTCAACACCTTGAACTTGTTGAAAACCTTTTTGCGACAATTCTAGCTTTGTAGATAGTAACACTACTATCAGCATCCGTCTTCCTCTTGAAGATCCATTTATTTTCTATGCTTGCTGATCATCGGGCAAGTCAACCAAAGTCCACACTTTGTTCTCATACATGGATCCCATCTCAGATTTTATCGCTTCTTCATAGTTCGTAGGTTCGTCATGGTCTAGTAACATAACCTCCAGAACAGGATTACCATACCACTCTGGTGTGGATCTTACTCTGGTTGACCTACGAGGTTCAGTAACAACTTGATCTGAAATTTCATGATCATCATCATTAACTTCCTCACTAATTGGTATAGACGTCAAAGGAACCGGTTTCTGTGGTGAACTACTTTCCAATAAGGGAGCAGTTATGGTTACCTCATCAAGTTCTACTTTCCTCCCACTCATTTCTTTCGAGAGAAACTCCTTCTCTAGAAAGGATCCATTCTTAGCAACGAATGTTTTGCCTTTGGATCTGTGATAGAAGGTGTACCCAACAGTCTCCTTTGGGTATCCTATGAAGACACACTCCGATTTGGGTTCGAGCTTATCTGGTTGAAGCTTTTTCACATAAGCACTGCTGCCCCAAACTTTAAGAAACGACAACTTAGGTTTCTTGCTAAACCACAGTTCATACGATGTCGTCTCAACGTATTTATATGGTGCCCTATTTAACGTGAATGCAGTTGTCTCTAATGCATAACCCCAAAACGATAGTGGTAAATTGGTAAGACACATCATAGATTGCAATATATCCAATAAAGTACGGTTATGATGTTCAGACACACCAGTATGCTATGGTGTTCCAGGTGGCATGAATTTGTGAAACAATTCCACATTGTTTTAGTTGAAGACCAAACTCGTAACTCAAATGTTCGTCTCCGCGATCAAATCGTAGAAACTTTATTTTCTTGTTACGATGATTTTCCACTTTGCTATAAAATTCTATGAACTTTTCAAATGTCTCAGACTTATGTTTCATCAAGTAGATATACCCATATCTGCTCAAATCATCTGTGAAGGTCAGAAAATAACAATACCCGCCGCGAGCCTCAACACTCATCGGTTCGCATACATCAGTATGTATTATTTCCAATAAGCAGTTGCTCGCTCCATTGTTCCGGAGAACAGAGTCTTAGTCATCTTACCCATAAGGCATGGTTCTCAAGCATCAAGTGATTCATAATCAAGTGATTCCAAAATCCCATCATCATGGAGTTTCTTCATGCGCTTTACACCAATATGACCTAAACGGCAGTGCCACAAATAAGTTGCACTGTCATTATTAACTTTGAATCTTTTGGCTTCAATATTATGAATATGTGTATCACTATGATCGAGATCCAACAAACTATTTTCATTGGGTGTATGACCATTGAAGGTTTTATTCATGTAAACAGAACAACAATTATTCCCTGACTTTAAATGAATAACCGTATTACAATAAACATGATCAAATCATATTCATGCTCAACGCAAACACCAAATAACACTTATTTAGGTTCAAGACTAATCTTGAAAGTATAGGGAGTGTGCGATGATGATCATATCAATCTTGGAACTACTTCCAACACACATCATCACTTCACCCTTAACTAGTCTCTGTTCATTCTGCAACTCCCGTTTCAAGTTACTACTCTAAGCAACTGAACCAGTATCAAATACTGAGGGGTTGCTATAAATACTAGTAAAGTACACATCAATAACATGTATATCAAATATACCTATGTTCACTTTGCCATCCTTCTTATCCGCCAATTACTTGGGGTAGTTCCGCTTACAATGTTTGCAGTAGAAGCACTTAGTCTCAGGCTTAGGTACAGACTTGGGCTTCTTCACTTGAGTAGCAACTTGCTTGCCGTTCTTCTTGAAGTTCCCCTTCTTCCCTTTGCCCTTTTCTTGAAATTAGTGGTCTTGTCAACCATCAACACTTGATGCTTTTCTTGATTTCTACCTTCATCGATTTTAGCATCACGAAGAGCTTGGGAATCGTCTCCGTTTTTCCCTTGCATATTATAGTTCATCACGAAGTTCTAGTAACTTGGTGATCGTGACTAGAGAACTCTGTCAATCACTATCTTATCTGGAAGATTAACTCCCACTTGATTCAAGTGATTGTAGTACTCAGACATTCTGAGCACATGCTCACTAGTTGAGTAATTCTCCTCCATCTTGTAGGCAAAGTACTGTCAGGGGTCTCATACCTCTCGACACGTGCATGAGTATGAAATAAAAAATTCAACTCTTGGAACAACTTATATATTCCATGGCATTTCAAAAAAACCGTCTTTGAAACCCCGATTCTTAGCCGTAAAGCATGGTGCACTAAACTATCAAGTAGTCATCATACCGAGCTTTGCCAAACGTTCATAACGTCTGCATATGCTCCTGCAATAGGTTCGTCACCAAGCGGTGCATCAAGGACATAATTCTTCTATGCAGCAATGAGGATAATCCTCAGATCACGGACCAAGTCCGCATCATTGCTACTAACATCTTGTAACTTAGTTTTCTCTAGGAACATATCAAAATAAACAAGGGAGCTAAACGCGAGCTATTGATCTACAACATATATATGCTAATACTACCAGGACTAAGTTCATGATAAATTTAAGTTCAATTAATCATATTACTTAAGAACTCCCACTTAGATAGACATCCCTCTAATCCTCTAAGTGATCACATGATCCAAATCAACTAAACCATAACCGATCATCACGTGAAATGGAGTAGCTTTCAATGGTGAACATCACTATGTTGATCATATCTACTATATGATTCACGCTCGACCTTTCGGTCTCAGTGTTCTGAGGCCATATCTGCATATGCTAGGCTCATCAAGTTTAACCCGAGCATTCTGCGTGTGCAAAACTGGCTTGCACCCGTTGTAGATGGACGTAGAGCTTATCACACCCGATCATCACGTGGTGTCTGGGCATGACGAACTTTGGCAACGACGCATACTCAGGGAGAACACTTTTATCTTGAAATTTAGTGAGAGATCATCTTATAATGTTACCGTCAATCAAACCAAGATAAGATGCATAAAAGAGAAACATCACATGCAATCAATATAAGTGATATGATATGGCCATCATCATCTTGTGCTTGTGATCTCCATCTTCGAAGCACCGTCATGATCACCATCGTCACCGGCGTGACACCTTGATCTCCATCATAGCATCGTTGTCGTCTCGCCAACTTATGCTTCTACGACTATCGCTACCGCTTAGTGATAAAGTAAAGCATTACAGGGCGATTGCATTGCATACAATAAAGCGACAACCATATGGCTCCTGCCAGTTGCCGATAACTCGGTTACAAAACATGATCATCTCATACAATAAAATATAGCATCATGCCTTGACCATATCACATCACAACATGCCCTGCAAAAACAAGTTAGACCTCCTCTACTTTGTTGTTGCAAGTTTTACGTGGCTGCTACTAGGCTTAGCAAGAACCGTTCTTACCTACGCATCAAAACCACAATGATAGTTCGTCAAGTTGGTGCTATTTTAACATTCTCAAGGACCGGGCATAGCCAAACTCAGTTCAACTAAAGTTGGAGAAACTGACACACACCAACCACCTGTGTGCAAAGCACGTCGGTAGAAACAGTCTCGCGTAAGCGTACGCGTAATGTCGGTCCGGACCGCTTCATCCAACAATACCACCGAACCAAAGTATGACATGCTAGTAAGCAGTATGACTTGTATCGCCCACAACTCACTTGTGTTCTACTCGTGCATATAACATCAACGCATAAAACTTGGCTCTGATACCACTGTTGGGGAACGTAGTAATTTCAAAAAAAATTCTATGCACACGCAGGATCATGGTGATGCATAGCAACGAGAGGGGAGAGTGTTGTCTACGTACCCTCGTAGACCGTTCGCGGAAGCGTTATATCAACACCGTTGATGTAGTCGTACGTCTTCATGATCCGACCGATCCAAGTACCGAAAGAACGACACCTCCGAGTTCTGCACATGTTCGGCTCGGTGACGCCCTCGCCTGCTTGATCCAGCAAGAGGGGCGAAGTAGTAGATGAGTTCCGGCTGCACGACAGCGTGGTGACGGTGTTGGTGAAGAACAATTTCCGCAGGGCTTCGCCTAAGCACTACGAAAACCATGAAGGAGGATAAACTAGAGGGGATGGGGTTGACAACACATGGCTTGGTGTTTCCTGATGTGTCTTTGGTGCTAGCCCTGCCCCTCTATTTATATGTTGAGCCCCGGGGTCGAAACTTGGAGCAAAAGCTTCCTCAAAGTCGGTTTCACCCGAAAGGCAAGAGTCCGACTCGGACTCCAGGACCAAACGCCACAATCCTTAGCGTCTCGCCCAGATGCCATGGGCCTCGACGTCTGGCCCAGGTCCAGATGCCAGGGTCTCCGGCGTTTGGCCCCCTGGCCTCCGCAAAACTCCTTTTGCACCCACTTATAGCCCGTGGGCCTGACCCCTTGGCCTAACCATATCATCCAATATATGAATCTTTACCTCCGGACCATTCTGGAGCTCCTCGTCATGTCCGTGATCTCATCCGGGACTCTGAACAACATTCGGTTACCAACATACATAACTCATAAATACTATATCATCAACGAACGTTAAGCGTGCGGACCCTACGGGTTCGAGAATTATGTAGACATGACCGAGACACCTCTATGGTCAATAACCAATAGCGGGACCTGGATGCCCATATTGGCTCCTACATATTCTATGAAGATCTTTATCGGTCAGACCGCATAACAGCATACGTTGTTCCCTTTGCCATCGGTATGTTACTTGCCCGAGATTCGATCGTCGGTATCTCAATACCTAGTTCAATCTCGTTACTGGCAAGTCTCTTTACTCGTTCCATAGTACATCATCCCGCAACTAACTCAATAGTTGCAATGCTTGCAAGGCTTATAGTGATGTGCATTACCGAGTGGGCCCAGAGATACCTCTTTGACAATCGGAGTGACAAATCCTAATCTCGAAATACGCCAACCCAACAAGTACCTTCGGAGACACCTGTAGAGCACCTTTATAATCACCCAGTTACGTTGTGACGTTTGGTGGCACACAAAGTGTTCCTCCGGTAAACGGGATTTGCATAATCTCATAGTCATAGGAACATGTATAAGTCATGAAGAAAGCAATAGCAACAAACTAAATGATCAAGTGCTAAGCTAACGGAATGGGTCAAGTCGATCACATCATTCTCCTAATGATGTGATCCCATTAATCAAATGGCAACTCATGTCTATGGTTAGGAAACTTAACCATCTTTGATCAACGAGCTAGTCAAGTAGAGGCATACTAGTGAAACTCTGTTTGTCTATGTATTCACACATGTATTATGTTTCCGGTTAATACAATTCTAGGATGAATAATAAACATTTATCGTGATATAAGGAAATAAATAATAACTTTATTATTGCCTCTAGGGCATATTTCCTTCATTTTTAGCAGTTGTGTTTGCGTGTGATAAATTCAGATCTTGTATTGTTGATTCCAAAGTATTTTTTCACACAGATTATGCTACTATTAAGTACCTTATGGAAAAGAAAGATGCTAGACCTAGACTCATTAGGTGGGTTCTTTTGCTACAAGAATTTGATTTACATATTACTGATAGGAAGGGAGCCGACAACCTCGTAGCAGACAACTTGTCTAGGTTAGAAAATATTCTTGATGACCCACTACCTATGGATGATAGCTTTTCTGATGAACAATTATCTATTATAAATTCTTCTCATAGTACTCCATGGTATGCTAACTATGCCAATTTTATTGTTGCTAAATTTGTACAACCTATTTTTACATACCAACAAAATATTTTTTTCTATGACTCAAGACATTACTTCTGGGATGACCCACACCTTTATAAAGTTGTAGATGGTGTTATTAGACGTTGTGTACCTGAGCATGAACTAGAACATATCCTACGCAAGTGTCACTCTGAGGCTTACGGAGGATGCCATGCTAGAGATAGAACTGCACACAAGGTATTACAATCTGGTTTTTATTGGCCTACTCTCTTCAAAGATGCTCCTAAGTTTGTCTTCTCTTGTGATGAATGTCAAAGAATTGGAAACATAAGTAGACGCCAGGAAATGCCTATGAATTATTCACTTGTTATTGAACCAGTTGATGTTTGGGGATTTGATTATATGGGACCTTTTCCTTCCTCCAATGGCTATACACATATTTTGGTTGTTGTTGATTATGTTACTAAGTGGGTAGAAGCTATTCCAACTAGTAGTGTGGATCACAACACATCCAATAAAATGCTTAAAGAAGTTATTTTCCTGAGGTTTGGAGTCCCTAGATATTTAATGACTAATGGTGGTTCACAATTTATTCATGGTGTTTTTCGTAAATTGCTTGCTAACTATGATGTTAACCATAGAATTGCATCTCCTTATCGTCCTCAGTCTAGTGGTCAAGTAGAATTAAGTAACAGAGAAATAAAATTGATCTTGCAAAAGACTGTTAATATATCTAGGAAGAGTTGGTCTAAGAAACTTGATGATGCACTATGGGCTTATAGAACTGCTTATAAAAATCCTATGGGTATGTATCCATGTAAAATGGTTTATGGGAAAGCATTGAAGGAAATATGCCCTAGAGGCAACAATAAAGTTGTTATTTATATTTCCCTATATCATGGTAAATGTTTATTATTCATGCTAGAAATGTATTAACTGGAAACTTAGTACATGTGTGAATACATAGAAAAATAGAGTGTCCCTAGTATGCCTCTACTTGACTAGCTCGTTAATCAAAGATGGTTAAGTTTCTTAGCCATGGACATGTGTTGTCATTTGATGAATGGGATCACATCATTAGAGAATGATGTGATGGACAAGACCCATCCGTTAGCTTAGCATAATGATCGTTCAGTTTTATTGCTACTGCTTTCTTCATGACTTATACATGTTCCTCTGACTATGAGATTATGCAACTCCCGAATACCGGAGGAACACCTTGTGTGCTATCGAACATCACAACATAATTGGGTGATTATAAAGGTGCTCTACATGTCTATCCGATGATGTTTGTTCAGTTGGCATAGATCAAGATTAGGATTTGTCACTCCGATTATCGGAGAGGTATCTCTGGGCTCTCTCGGTAATGCACATCAATATAAGCCTTGCAAGCAATCGACTAATGAGTTAGTTGCGGGATGATGCATTACGGAACGAGTAAAGAGACTTGCCAGTAATGAGATTGAACTAGGTATTGAGATACCGACGATCGAATCTCGGGCAAGTAACATACCGATGACAAAGGGAACAATGTATATCGTTATGCGGTTTGACTGATAAAGATCTTCGTAGAATATGTGGGAGCCAATATGAACATCCAGGTTCCGCTATTGGATATTGACCGGAGACATGTCTCGGTCATGTCTACATAGTTCTGGAACCCGTAGGGTCCGCACGCTTAACATTCAGTGACGATCGGTATTACGTGTTTTGATCTACCGAAGGTAGTTCGGAGTCCCGGATTTGATAACGGACATGACAAGGAGTCTCGAAATGGTCGAGACGTAAAGATAGATATATTGGAAGCCTATGTTTGGACATCGGAATGGTTCCGGATGAGTTCGGGCATTTTTCGGAGTACCCAGAGGTTACCGGAACCCCCCGGGGAGTATATGGGCCTTATTGGGCCTTATTGGAATAGAGTAGAGGAAGGGAAAAGGTGGGAGGCACGCCCCCTAGCCCAATCCGAATTGGGTGGGGGCCGCCCCCCTTTTCCTTTCCCCTCTCCTCCCCTTCCTTCTCTCCTACTCCTACTACTTGGAAGGAGGGAATCCAACTCCTGGTGGGAGTAGGACTACCCTAGGGCGCGCCATAGAGGGCCGACGCTCCCCCCTCCTCCACTCGTTTATATACGGCGGAGGGGCAACCCATAGACACACAAGTTAATCATTGATCTCTTAGGCGTGTGTGGTGCCCCCTCCACTATAATCCACCTCGGTCATATCGTCGTAGTGCATAGGCGAAGCCCTACGCCGGTAGCTTCATCATCACCGTCATCACGTCGTCATGCTAACGAAGCTCTCCCTCGACACTCTACTGGATCGTGAGTTCGTTTGACACCACCAAGCTGAATGTTTGCAGATCGCGGAGGTGTCGTACATTCGATACTAGGATCGGCCGATCATGAAGACGTACGACTGCACCAACCGCGCTGTCATAACGCTTCCGCTTTCGGTCTACGAGGGTATGTGGACAACACTCTCCCCTCTCGTTGCTATGCATCACCATGATCTTGCGTGTGCGTGGGAATTTTTTTGAAATTACTACGTTCCCCAATAGTGGCATCCGAGCCAGGTCTATGCGTAGATGTTATATGCACGAGTAGAACACAAAGGAGTTGTGGGCATGGGTATATACATATTGCTTGCCGTCACTAGTTGATGATTCACCGGTATTGTTGGATGAAGCGGCTCAGACCGACATTACGCGTACGCTTACACAAAACTGGTTCTACCGACGTGCTTCGCACACAGGTGGCTGGTGGGTGTCAGTTTCTCCAACTTTAGTTGAATCGGATTCAATGAACAGAGTTCTTTCTGAAGATCAAAAAGCAATCACTATACCATGTTGTGGTTTTTGATGCGTAGGTAAGAACGGTTCTTGCTCAGCCCGTAGCAGCCATGTAAAACTTGCAACAACAAAGTAGAGGACGTCTAACTTGTTTTTGCAGGGCATGTTGTGATGTGATATGGTCAAGACGTGATGAGATATAAATTGTTGTATGAGATGATCATGTTTTGTTAAGGTTATCGGCAACTGGCAGGAGCCTTATGGTTGTCTCTTTATTACATAAGATGCAAGCACCATACAATTGCTTTACTTTATCGCTATGCGATAGCAATAGTTGCAAAAGCAATAGTTGGCGAGACGACCATGTGACGACACGTTGATAGAGATCAAGATGATGGAGATCATGGTGTCATGCCGGTGACAATGGAGATCATGACGGTACTTTGGAGATGGAGATCAAAGGCACAAGACGATGATGGGCATATCATGTCACATATTTTGATTGCATGTGATGTTTATCCTTTATGCATCTTATTTTGCTTAGTTCGACAGTAGCATTATAAGATGATCTCTCACTAAATTTCAAGGTACAAGTGTTCTCCCTGAGTATGCACCGTTGCGACAATTCTTCGTGCCGAGACACCACGTGATGATCGGGTGTGATAAGCTCTACTTTCACATACAACTGGTGCAAGCCAGTTTTGCACATGCAGAATACTCGGGTTAAACTTGGCGATCCTAGCATATGCTGATATGGCCTCGGAACACTGAGACCAAAAGGTCAAGCGTGAATCATATAGTAGATATGATCAACATAGTGATGTTCACCATTGAAAACTACTCCATCTCATGTGATGATCAGACATGGTTTAGTTGATATGTATCACGTGATCACTTAGATGATTAGAGGGATGTCTATCTAAGTGGGAGTTCTTAAGTAATATGATTAATTGAACTTAAATTTATCATGAATTTAGTCCTACAGATAGTGTTTGCATATCTATGTTGTAGATCAATTGCTCGCGTATAGCTTCCCCGTTTTATTTATGATATGTTCCTAGAGAAAACTATGTTGAAAGATGATAGTAGCAATTATGCGGATTGGATCCTTGATCTGAGGTATATCCTCGTTGTTGCATAGAAGAATTATGTCCTTGATGCACCACTGGGTGACATAACTGTTGCAGGAGCAAATGCAGATGTTATAAACATTTAGCAAACATCGGTATGATGACTACTTAATAGTTTTGTACACCATGCTTTACGGCTTAGAACCGGGACTTCAAAAAAAATTGAACGCCACAAAGCATATAAGATGTTCTAAGAGTTGAAATTGGTATTTCATACTCATGCCCGTGTCGAGAGGTAGGAGACCTCTGACAGTACTTTGCCTACAATATGGAGGAGAATAGCTCAACCAGTGAGCATGTGCTCAGATTGTGTGGGTACTACAATTGCTTGAATCAAGTGGGAGTTAATCTTCCAGATAAGATAGTAATTGATAAAGTTCTCGAGTCACTATCACCAAGTTACTAGAACTTAGTGATAAACTATAATATGCAAGGGATGAGGAAAGTAATTCCCAAGCTCTTCGCGATGCTGAAATCAGCGAAGGTAGAAATCAGGAAATAGCATCAAGTGTTGATGGTTAACAAGACCACTAGTTTCAAGAAAATGGCAAAGGGAAAGAAAGAGGAACTTCAAATAAGAATAGCAAGCAAGTTGCTGATCCCATGAAGAAGCCCAAAGCTAGACCCAAGCCTGGAACTGAGTACTTCTATTGCAAGGGAAATGGTCACTGGAAATGGAATTGCCCTAGATACTTGGTGGATAAGAAGGATGGCAAAGTGAACAAAAGTATAATTGATATACATGTTATTGATGTGTACTTTACTAGTGTTTATAGAAACCCGTCAGTATTTGATACCGGTTCAGTTTCTAAGAGTAGTAACTTGAAACGGGAGTTGCAAAATAAACAGAGACTAGTTAAGGGCAATGTGATGATGTGAGTTGGAAGTGATTCCAAGGTTGATAAGATCACCATCGCACACTCCCTTTACCTTCGGGATTAGTGTTGAACCTAAAATAAATGTTATTTGGTGTTTGCGTTGAGCATAATATGATTGGATCATGTTTATTGCAATACGGTTATTCATTTAAGTCAAAGAATAATTGTTATTCCGTTTACATGAATAAAGCCTTCTGAGGTCATACACCCAAGGCGAATGGTTTATTGAATCTCAATCATAGTGATACACATATTTATAATATTGAAGCCAAAAGATGGAAATTTAATAATGATAGCGCAACTTATATGTGGCACTGCCGTTTAGGTCATATTGGTGTAAAGAGCATGAAGAAACTCCATGATGATGGGCTTTTGGAATCACTTGATTATGAATCATTTGATGCTTGTGAACCATGCCTCGTGGGCGAGATGAGTAAAACTCCGTTCTCCAGAACAATGGAGCAAGCAACTGACTTACTGGAAATAATACATACTGATGTATGCAATCCGATGAGTGTTGAGGCTCACGACGGGTATCGTTATTTTCTGACATTCATATATGATTTGAGAAGATATGGGTATATCTAATTGATGAAACATAAGTTTGAAACATTTGAAAAGTTCAAAGAATTTCAGAGTGAAGTGGAAAATCATCGTAACAAGAAAATAAAGTTTCTGCGATCTGATCGTGGAGGGGAATATTTGAGTTATGAGTTTGGTCTTCATTTGAAACAATGCGGAATAGTTTCGCAACTCACGCCACCTGGAACACCACAACGTAATGGTGTGTCCAAACGTCATAACTGTATTTTATTATATATGGTGCGATCTATGATATCTCTTACTGATTTATCACTATCGTTTTGGGGTTATGCATTAGAGACAGTTGCATTCACGTTAAATAGGGTACCATATAAATCCGTTGAGACGGCACCATATGAACTGTGGTTTAGCAAGAAACCTAAGCTGTCGTTTCTTAAAGTTTGGGGCTATGATGCTTATGTGAAAAAGTTTCAATATGATAAGCTCAAACCCAAATCGGAGAAATGCATCTTCATAGGATACCCAAAGGAAACTATTGGGTACACCTTCTATCACAGATCCGAAGGCAAGATATTCATTGCTAAGTATGGATCCTTTCTAGAGAAGAAGTTTCTCTCAAAATAAGTGAGTGGGAGGAATGTATAACTTGATGAGGTAATTGTACCTTCTCCCGAATTGGAAAGTAGTTCATCATAGAAATCAGTTCTAGTGATTCCTACACCAATTAGTGAGGAAGTTAATGATGATGATCCTGAAACTTCAGATCGAGTTACTACCAAACCTCCTAGGTCAACCAGAATACGTTCCGCACTAGAGTGGTACGGTAATCCTGTTCTGGATGTCATGTTACTTGACCATGACGAACCTACGAACTATGAGGAAGCGACGATGAGCCTAGATTCCGTGAAATGGCTTGAAGCCATGAAATCTGAGATGGGATCCATGTATTATAACAAAGTATGGACTTTGATTGACTTACCCGATGATCGGTGAGCCATTAAGAATAAATGGATTTTCAAGAGGAAGACGGACGCTGATAGTAGTGTTACTATCTACAAAGTTCGAATTGTCGCAAAAGGTTTTCGACAAGTTCAAGATGTTGACTACAATGAGATTTTCTCACTCGTAGTGATGCTTAAGTCTGTCCGAATCATGTTAGCAATTGCCACATTTTATGAAATCTGGCAAATGGATGTCAAAACTGCATTCCTTAATGGATTTCTTAAAGAAGAGTTGTATATGATGCAACAAGAAGGTTTTGTCAATCCTAAAGGCGCTAACAAAGTGTGCATGCCCCAGCGATCCACCTATGGACTAGTGCAAGCATCTCGGAGTTGGAATATGCGCTTTGATGAGTTGATCAAAGCATATAGTTTTATACAGACTTCTGGAGAAGCCTGTATTTACAAGAAAGTAAGTGGAAGCTCTGTAGCATTTCTGATATTATATGTGGATGACATATTGTTGATCGGAAATGATACTAAATTTCTGGATAGCATAAAAAGATACTTGAATAAGAATTTTTCAATGAAAGACCTCGGTAAAGCTGCTTACATATTGGGCATCAAGATCTATAGAGATAGATCAAGACGCTTGATAAAATTTTCAACGAGTACATACCTTGACAAGTTTTTGAAGTAGTTCAAAATGGAATAGTCAAAGAAGGAGTTCTTGACTGTGTTGCAAGGTGTGAAGTTGAGTAAAGACTCAAAACCCGACCACGGCAGAAAATAGAAAGAGAATGAAAAAATTCATTCCCTATGCCTCAGTCATAGGTTCTATAAAGTATGCTATGTTGTGTACCAAACATATTGTATACCTTAGCATGATTTTGGCAAGGGAGTACAATAGTGATCTAGGAGTAGATCACTAGACAACGGTCAAAATTATCCTTAGAGGACTAAGTCAATATTTCTCGGTTATGGAGGTGATAAAAGAGTTCGTCATAAAGAGTTACGTCGATGCAAGCTGTTGACACTGATCTAGATGACTCTAAGTCTCGACCTAGATACATATTGAAAGTGGGAGCAATTAGCTAGAGTAGCTCCATGTAGAGTATTGTAGACATACAACTTTGCAAAATACATATGGATCTGAATGTTGCAGACACGTAGACTAAACTTCTCTCACAATCAAAACATGATCACTCTTTCGGTGTTAATCACATAGCGATCTGAACTAGATTATTGACTCTAGTGCAAGTGGGAGACTGAAGGAAATATGCCCTAGAGGCAATAATAAAGTTGTTATTTATATTTCCTTATATCATGATAAATGTTTATTATTCATGCTAGAAATCTATTAACCGGAAACTTAGTACATGTGTGAATACATAGACAAACAGAGTGTCCCTAGTATGCCTCTACTTGACTAGCTCATTAATCAAAGATGGTTAAGTTTCCTAGCCATGGACATGTGTTGTCATTTGATGAATGGGATCACATCATTAGAGAATGATGTGATGGACAAGACCCATCCGTTAGCATAGAATAATGATCGTCCAGTTTTATTACTACTGCTTTCTTCATGACTTATACATGTTCCTCTGACTATGAGATTATGCAACTCCCGAATACCGGAGGAACACCTTGTGTGCTATCAAACGTCACAACATAACTGGGTGATTATAAAGGTGCTCTATAGGTTTCTCCGATGGTGTTTGTTGAGTTGGCATAGATCGAGATTAGGATTTGTCACTCTAATTGTCGGAGAGGTATCTCTGGGCCCTCTCGGTAATGCACATCCATATAAGCCTTGCAAGCAATGTGACTAATGAGTTAGTCACGGGGTGATGCATTACGAACGAGTAAAGAGACTTGCCAGTAACGAGATTGAACTAGGTATTGAGATACCGATGATCGAATCTCGGGTAACTGACATACCGATGACAAAGGGAACATCGTATATCGTTATGTGGTTTGACCGATAAAGATCTGCATAGAATACGTGGGAGCCAATATGAACATCCAGGTTCCGCTATTGGTTATTTACCGGAAACATGTCTCGGTCATGTCTACATAGTTCCAAACCCGTAGGGTCCGCACGCTCAACGTTCGGTGACGATCGGTATTATGAGTTTATGTGTTTTGATGTACCGAAGGTAGTTCGGAGTACCGGATTTGGTCGTGGACATGACGAGGAGTCTCGAAATGGTCGAGACATAAAGATCAATATATTGGAAGCCTACATTTGGACATCGGAATGGTTCCGGATGAGTTCAGGCATTTTCCTCAGTACCGGGAGGTTACCGAAACCCCCCGAGGAGTATATGGGCCTTATTGGGCCTTAGTGGAATAGAGGAGATGAAGGGAAAAGGTGGGAGGCGCGCCCCCTAGCCCAATCCGAATTGGGTGGGGGTCGTCCCCCTTTCCTTTCCCCTCTCCTCCCTTTCCTTCTCTCCTAGTCCTACTACTTGGAAGGGGGGAATCCTACTCTGGGAGTAGGACTCCCTTAGGGCGCGCCATAGAGGGCCGACGCTCCCCCTCCTCCACTCCTTTATATACGGGGGAGGGGGCACCCCATAGACATGCAAGTTGATCATTGATCTCTTAGCCGTGTGCGGTGCCCCCCTCCACTATAACCCACCACGGTCATATCGTCGTAGTGCTTAGGTGAAGCCCTGCACTGGTAGCTTCATCATCTCCGTCATCATGCCGTCGTGATGACGAAGCTCTCCCTCGACACTCTACTGGATCATGAGTTCGTGGGACGTCACCGAGCTGAACGTGTGCAGATCGCGGAGGTGCTGTACGTTCGGTACTAGGATCGGTCGATCGTGAAGACGTATGACTACATCAACCGCGTTGTCATAACGCTTCCGCTTTCGGTCTATGAGGGTACGTGGACAACACTCTCCCCTCTCGTTGCTATGAATCACCATGATCTTGCGTGTGCGTACAATTGTTTTTGAAATTACTACGTTCCCCAACAAGCATGTCACTTACCTCTCGAACTAGAACATAAAGCTTATTGGGAAATCAGGGAACTCAACTATGATTTCAAATTTGCTGGTTAAAAGAGGTTATTTGACATTAGCTCACTCGATCAAAGGAGAACTGATGTCGCTTGAAGCTACGTTGGTATTTCCCCAAAGAGTAAGGGATGATGCAGCACAACGACGGTAGGTATTTCCCTCAGATATGAAACCAAGGTTATCGAACCAGTAGGAGAACCAAGCAACACAACGTAAATAGCACCTGCACACAAATAACAACCACTCGCAACCCAACGTGTTAAAGGGGTTGTCAATCCCTTTCGGGTAATGGCGCCAGAAACGGTGCGTCGATGGGAGATAGTTGTAAATATTGATAGATCGAACGCCAAATAAAATAAATTGCAGAAAGGTATTTTTGGGTTTTTGATTTAATAGATCATAAAATAAAAGCAAATGAAAAGTAGATCGCAAAGGCAAATATATGAGAAATAAGACCCGGGGCCGTAGGTTTCACTAATGGCTTCTCTCGAGAAAGATAGCAAACGGTGGGTAAACAAATTACTGTTGGGAAATTGATAGAACCTCAAATAATTATGACGACATCCAGGCAATGATCATTACATAGGCATCACGTCCAAGATTAGTAGACCGACTCCTGCCTGCATCTACTACTATTACTCCACACATCGACCGCTATCCAACATGCATCTAGTGTATTAAGTTCATGGAAAAACGGAGTAATGCAATGAGAATGATGACATGATGTAGACGAGATCCATTTATCTATGGCAGTAGATATAGATCCCATCTTTTTACCCTTAGTAGCAACGATACATACGTGTCAGTTCCCTTTCTGTCACTGGGATCAAGCACCGTAAGATCGAACCCACTACCGGGCACCTCTTCCCATTGCATGATAAATAGATCAAGTTGGCCAAATAAAACCCAAATATCGGAGAAGAAATACGAGGCTATAAGAGATCATGCATAAAAGTGATCAAAGAAACTCAAATACTTTCATGGATATAAAACGATAGATCTGATCATAAACTCAAAGTTCATCGATCCCAACAAACACATCACAAAAGTGTTACATCATATGGATCTCCAAGAGACCATTGTATTTGGAATCAAGAGATAGAGATAGAGAGAGAGAGAGATGAGGCAATCTAGCTACTAACTACGGACCCGAAGGTCTACAAAGAACTACTCACGCATCATCAGAGAGGCACCAATGGAAGTGGTGAACCCCTTTGTGATGGTGTCTAGATTGGATCTGGTGGTTCTGGACTCTGCGGCGGTTGGATGAATATTTTGTCGATTCCCCTAGGGTTTTGGGAATATTTGGGTATTTATGGAGCAAAGAGGCGGCCCGGGGGGCACCCGGGGTGGGCACAACCCACCAGTGCGCGCCTGGGCCTCGTAGCATTCCCTGGTGGGTTGTCCCCTCCTCGGGACTCCCCTAGGTGCAACTAGGGCCCAATATCTTCCATCTGGTCCATAAAAAATCTCTGTAAAGTTTCATGGCAGTTGGACTCCATTTGATATTGATTTTCTGCGATGTAAAAAACATGGAAAAGACAACAACTGGCACTTGCCACTATGTCAATTGGTCAGTACCAAGAAATGATATAAAATGACTACAAAATGATTATAAAACATACAAGATTGATAATAAAACAACATGTAACAATCCAAAATTATAGATATGTTGGAGACGTATCAGCATCCCCAAGCTTAACTCCTACTCGTCCTCGAGTAGGTAAGTGATAAAAGCAGAATTTTTGATGTGGAGTGCTGTTCATCATGTCATGTCATATTCTTTTCTTTATAGCATGGATATTTGGACTTTTATGTGATTCAAAGCAATAGTCTAGTTTTGACATAATAATTTAGATACTCAAGCATATCAACAAGCAACCATGTCTTTCAAAATATCAACGCTAAAATAAGTTATCCCTAGCCCATCATGCTCAAACATTGATCCATTCATAACACACTCGAATATTAACTAAACCCAATACTTAAGCATGATCATATTGCCTCCTAGTTGGTGCTTTTATAAGAGAAGGTGGAGATTCAAAATAAAAATTGCATAAAGTAAAAGGTAGACCCTTCACAGAGGGAAGTAGGTATTTGTAGAGGTGCCAGAGCTCAAAGCGAAAAATTTGAGATAAAAACATTTTGGGAGTTGTATCCATCCCACCAACGAAAATGACTTAGAGTTCCCAATACTTTCCATGCATAGATATATCATAGGAGGTTCCCAAACAGAAAATAAAGTTTATTCCCTTTTCCATCATAACTTTGACTTTACATGGCTAGCCGTATACACGGTTGCCCTCCATACCAACCCTTTCCAAGGAATTTATTATTTCACAACATATAGTAAATTCATTTGTTTTTGCATTTCGAGACTGGGCATCCCTAATACCTTTGCCTTAATCTCATGCAATGACAAGTGAATAAACACTCATCTTGAGAATAACACATCTAGCATGGAAAATATTAGCCACCTCTCACCGCTCCGCGAGCGAAACAAACACACAAAAGAGAAGTTTATTTTGAAAAATTAGAGATGGCACTGAAGGAAATATGCCCTAGAGGCAATAATAAATTTTTTATTTATATTTCCTTATATCATGATAAATGCTTATTATTCATGCTATAATTGTATTAACTGGAAACTTAGTACATGTGCGAATACATAGACAAACAAGGTGTCACTAGTATGCCGCTACTTGACTAGCTCATTGAATCAAAGATGGTTGAGTTTCCTAACCATAGACATGAGTTATCATTTGATTAACGATATCACATCATTAGAGAATGATGTGATTGACTTGACCCATTCCGTTAGCTTAGCATTTGATCATTTAGTATATTGCTATTTGCTTTCTTCATGACTTATACATGTTCCTATCACTATGAGATTATGCAACTCCCGAATACCGGAGAAACACTTTGTGTGGCACCAAACGTCAAAAGTAACTGGCTGATTATAAAGGTGCTCTACAGGTGTCTCCGATGGTACTTGTTGAGTTGGCATAGATCAAGATTAGGATTTGTCACTCAGATTGTCGAAGAGGGATCTCTGGGCCCTCTCGGTAATGCACATCACTATAAGCCTTGCAAGCAATGCAACTAATGAGTTAGTTGCGGGATGATGTATTACGGAATGAGTAAAGAGACTTGCCGGTAACGAGATTGAACTATGTATTGAGATACCGACGATCGAATCTCGGGAAAGTAACATACCGATGACAAAGGGAACAACATATGTTGTTATGCGGTTTGACCGATAAATTTCTTCGTAGAATATGTAGGAACCAATATGACCATCTAGGTTCCGCTATTAGTTATTGACCGGAGATGAGTCTCGGTCATGTGTACATAGTTATCGAATCCGTAGGGTCCGCACGCTTAACATTCGATGACGATCGGTATTATGAGTTTATGTGTTTTGATGTACCGAAGGTAGTTTGGAGTCCCGGATGTGATCACGGACATGATGAGGAGTCTCAAAATGGTCGAGACAAAAATATTGATATATTGGACGGCTACATTCGGACACCAGAAGGGTTTCGGGTGATCTAGTAGAAAACCAGAGTGCCGGAGGGGTTACCAGACCCCCCCGGGTGAAGGAAATATGCCCTAGAGGCAATAATAAAGTTATTGTTTATTTGCTTAAATCATGATAAATGTTTATTATTCATGCTAGAATTGTATTAACCAGAAACTTAGTGCATGTGTGAATACATAGACAAACAAAGTGTCACTAGTATGCCTCTACTTGACTAGCTCGTTGAATCAAAGATGGTTAAGTTTCCTAGCCATAAACATGAGTTGTCATTTGATTAACGGGATCACATCATTAGAGAATGATTTGATTGAGTTGACCCATTCTGTTAGCTTAGCACGGTGATCATTTAGTTTGTTGCTACTGCTTTCTTCATGACTTATACATGTTCCTCTGACTATGAGATTATGCAACTCCTGAATACCGGAGGAACACTTTGTGTGCTACCAAACGTCACAACGTAACTGGGTGATTATAAAGGTGCTCTAGAGGTGTCTCCGATGGTACTTGTTGAGTTGGCATAGATCAAGATTAGGATTTGTCACTCCGATTGTCGGAGAGGTATCTCTGGGCCCTCTCGGTAATGCACATCACTATAAGCCTTGCAAGCAATGCAACTAATGAGTTAGTTGCAGGATGATGTATTACGGAACGAGTAAAGAGACTTGCCGGTAACGAGATTGAACTATTTATTAAGATACTGACGATCGAATCTCGGGAAAGTAGCATACCGATGACAAATGGAACAACGTATGTTGTTATGCGGTTTGGCCGATAAATTTCTTCGCAGAATATGTAGGAACCAATATGAGCATCCAGGTTCCGCTATTGGTTATTGACCTGAGATGAGTCTCTGTCATGTGTACATAGTTCTCGAACCCGTAGTGTCCGCACGCTTAACATTCGGTGACGATCGGTATTATGAGTTTATGTGTTTTGATGTACCAAAGGTAGTTCGGAGTCTCGGATGTGATCACGGACATGACGAGGAGTCTCGAAATGGTCGAGACAAAAAGATTGATATATTGGACGGCTACATTCGGACACCAGAAGGGTTTCGGGTGATCTCG
>NC_041390.1:242805742-242894857 GCF_002162155.2 Triticum dicoccoides | reverse complement strand
TAATAAAGTTATTATTTATTTCCTTATATCATGATAAATGTTTATTATTCATGCTAGAATTGTATTAACCAGAAACTTAGTACATGTGTGAATACATAGACAAACAAAGTGTCACTAGTATGCCTCTACTTGACTAGCTCGTTGAATCAAAGATGGTTAAGTTTCCTAGCCATAAACATGAGTTGTCATTTGATTAACGGGATCACATCATTAGAGAATGATTTGATTGAGTTGACCCATTCTGTTAGCTTAGCACGGTGATCATTTAGTTTGTTTCTACTGCTTTCTTCATGACTTATACATGTTCCTCTGACTATGAGATTATGCAACTCCTGAATACCGGAGGAACACTTTGTGTACTACCAAACGTCACAACATAACTGGGTGATTATAAAGGTGCTCTACAGGTGTCTCCGATGGTACTTGTTGGGTTGGCATAGATCAAGATTAGGATTTGTCACTCCGATTGTCAGAGAGGTATCTCTGGTCTCTCTCGGTAATGCACATCACTATAGGCCTTGCAAGCAATGCAACTAATGAGTTAGTTGCGGGATGATGTATTACAGAACGAGTAAAGGGACTTTCCGGTAACGAGATTGAACTAGGTATTGAGATATCGACGATCGAATCTTGGGCAAGTAACATACCGATGACAAAGGGAACAACGTATACCGTTATGCAGTTTGACCGATAAGGATTGTCGTAGAATATGTAGGAGCCAATATGAGCATCCAGGTTCCTCTATTGGTTATTGACCAGATACATGTCTCGTTCATGTCAACATAGTTATCGAACCCCTAGGGTCCGCACGGTTAACGCTCGGTGACGATTGGTATTATGAATTTATGTTATTTCATGTACCGAAGTTTGTTCGGAGTCCCTAATGAGATCACAGACATGACGAGGAGTCTCGAAATGATTGAGCCATAAAGATCGATATATTGGAAGGCTACATTCGGACATCGGAAAGGTTCCGAGTGATCCGGGTATTTTTCGGAGTACTAGGGGAGTTACGGGAATACAGGAGTACATATGGGCCTTAGTGGGCTTTAAGGGAAAAAGAGGAAAAGCCACGAGGGCTGGCCGCGCGCCCCCCATGGGCCTAGTCCGAATTGGACTAGGGGAGGGGCTGTGCCCCCTCTTTCCTTCTCCTCCCCTTCTCCTTCCTTCCCCCTCGTAGTAGGACTAGGAAAGGTGGAATCCTACTCCTACTAGGAGGAGGATTCATCCCCCCTTTTTGGCGCGCCTAGAGAGACCGACTGGCCTCCCCTCCCTCCTTTATATACGTGGGGAGGGGGCACCCTAGGACACGCAAGTTAACCAGTTAATATTTTAGCCGTGTGCGGTGCCCCCCTCCACCATAATCCACCTCGGTCACATCGTAGCGGTGCTTAGGTGAAGCCCTGCGTCGGTATCATCATCATCACCATCGTCACGCCGTCGTGCTGATGGAACTCTCCCTCGAAGCTCTGCTGGATCGGAGTTCGTGGGACGTCACCGAGCTAAACGTGTGCTGAACTCAGAGGTGCCGTGCGTTCGGTACTTGGATCGGTCGGATCGTGAAGACGTACGACTACATCAACCGCGTTTTCATAACGCTTTCGCTTATGGTCTACTAGGGTACATAGACAATACTCTCCCCTCTCGTTGCTATGCATCACCATGATCTTGCGTGTGTGTAGGATTTTTTTTGAAATTACTGCAGTCCCCAACAGTGGCATCCGAGCCAGGTTTATGCGTAGATGTCATATGCACGAGTAGAACACAAAGGAGTTGTGGGCATGGGTATATACATATTTTCTTGCCGTCCCTAGTTGATTCTTGATTCAGCGGCATTGTTGGATGAAGCGGCCCAGACCGACATTACGCGTACGCTTACGCGAGACTGGTTCTACCGACGTGCTTCACACACAGGTGGCTAGTGGGTGTTTGTTTCTCTAGCTTTAGTTGAATCGGATTCAATGAACATGGTTCTTTCTGAAGATCAAAAAGCAATCACTATACCGCGTTGTGGTTTTTAATGCGTAGGTAAGAACGGTTCTTGCTCAGCCCGTAGCAGCCACATAAAACTTGCAACAACAAAGTAGAGGACGTCTAACTTGTTTTTGTAGGGCTTGTTGTGATGTGATATGGTCAAGACGTTATGAGATATAAGTTGTTGTATGAGATGATCATGTTTTTTGTTGAAGTTATCGGCAACTGGCAGAAGCCTTATGGTTGTCTCTTTATTGCATAAGATGCAAGCGCCAAATAATTGGTTTACTTAATCGCTATCCGATAGCAATAGTTGCAAGAGCAATAGTTGGTGAGACGACCATGTGACGACACATTGATAGAGATCAAGATGATGGAGATCATGGTGTCATGCCGGTGACGATAGAGATCATGACGGTACTTTGGAGATGGAGATCAAAGGCGCAAGATGATCATGGCCATATCATGTCACATATTTTGATTGCATGTGATGTTTATCCTTTATGCATCTCATTTTGCTTAGGTCGGCAGTAGCATTATAAGATGATCTCTCACTAAATTTCAAGGTATAAGTGTTCTCCCTGAGTATGCACCGTTGCGACAGTTCGTCGTGCAGAGACACCACGTGATGATCGGGTGTGATAAGCTCTACATTCACATACAACGGGTGCAAGCCAGTTTTGCACATGCGGAATACTCGGGTTAAACTTGATGAGCCTAGCATATGCAGATATGGCCTCGGAACACTGTAGACCGAAAGGTCGGGCGTGAATCATATAGTAGATATGATCAACATAGTGATGTTCACCATTGAAAACTACTCCATCTCACGTGATGATCGGACATGGTTTAGTTGATTTGGATCACGTGATCATTTAGATGACAAGAGGGATGTCTATCTAAGTGGGAGTTCTTAAGTAATATGATTAATTGAACTTTAATTTATCATGAACTTAGTCCTAATAGTATTTGCATAACTATGTTGTAGATCAATAGCTCACGATGTAGCTCCCCTTTATTTTTGATATGTTCCTAGAGAAAATCTATATTGAAAGATGATAGTAGCAATGATGCGGAGTAGGTCCGTGATCTGAGGATTATCCTTATTGCTGCACAGAAGAACTGTGTACTGGATGCACCGCTAGGTGACAGGCCTATTGCAGGAGCAGATGCAGATGTTATGAACGTTTGGCAAGCTCGATATGATGACTACTTGATAGTGTAGTGCACCATGCTTTACGGCTTAGAATCGGGGCTTCAAAGACGTTTTGAATGCCACGGAGCATATGAGATGTTCCAAGAGTTGAAATTAGTATTTCAGACTCATGCCCATGTCGAAAGGTATGAGACTTTTGACAAGCACTTTTCCTACAAGATGGAGGAGAATAGCTCAACTAGTGAGCATGTGCTCAGAATATCTGAATACTACAATCACTTGAATCAAGTGGGAGTTAATCTTGCAGATAAGATAGTGATTTATAGAGTTATCTAGTCACTATCACCAAGTTACTAGAACTTTGTGATGAACTATTATATGCAAGGGATAACGGAAATGATTCCCAAGCTCTCCGTGATGCTGAAATCGACAAAGGTAGAAATCAAGAAAAGCATCAAGTGTTGATGGTTGACAAGACCACTAGTTTCGAGAAAAGTGCAAAGGGAAGAAGGGAAACTTCAATAAGAACAGCAAGCAAGTTGCTGCTCAAGTGAAGAAGCCCAAGTCTAGACCTAAGCCTGAGACTAAGTGCTTCTACTACAAAGGGGCTGGTCACTGGAAGAAGAACTGCCTAGTGTATTTGGCAGATAAGAAGGATGGCAAAGTGAACAAAGGTATATTTGATATACATGTTATTGACATGTACTTTACTAGTTTATAGCAACCCCTCAGTATTTGATACTAGGCCAGTTGCTAAAGATTAGTAACTCGAAATAGGAGTTGCAGAATGAACATAGACTAGTTAAGGGTGAAGTGACGATGTGTGTTGGAAGTGGTTTCAAGATTGATATGATCATCATCGCACACTCCCTATAATTTTGAGATTAGTGTTGAACCTAAATTAATGTTATTTGGTGTTTGCGTTAAGCATGAATATGATTTGATCATGTTTATTGCAATACGATTATTCATTTAAAATCAGAGAATAATTGTTGTTCTGTTTACATGAATAAAACCTTCAATGGTCATACACCCAAGGCGAATGGTTTATTGGATCTCAAACATAGTGATACACATATTCACAATATTGAAGCTAAAAGATGCAAAGTTAATAATGATAGTGCAACTTATTTGTGACACTGCCGTTTAGGTCATATTGGTGTAAAGCGCATGAAGAAAATCCATGCCGATGGGCTTTTGGAATCACTTGATTATGAATCAGTTGATGCTTGAGAACCATGCCTCATGGGCAAGATGACTAAGACTCCGTTCTCCGGAACAATGGAGTGAGCAATGGACTTATTGGAAATAATACATACTGATGTATGCGGTCCGATGAGTGTTGAGGCTCGCGGCGGGTATCATTATTTTCCGACCTTTACATATGATTTGAGCAGATATGGGTATATCTACTTGATGAAACATAAGTCTGAAACATTTGAAAAGTTCAAAGAATTTCAGAGTGAAGTGGAAAATCATCATAACAAGAAAATAATGTTTCTACGATCTGATCGCGGAGACGAATATTTGAGTTACGAGTTTGGTCTTCAACTAAAACATTGTGGAATAGTTTTACAAATTCATGCCACCTGGAACACCACAGCATAATGGTGTGTCCGAACATCATAACCACACTTTATTGGATATAGTGCAATCTATGATGTCTCTTACCGATTTTCCACTATCGTTTTGGGGTTATGCAATCGAGACAACTACATTCACATTAAATAGGGCACCATCTAATCCATTGAGACGACACTGTATGAACTATGATTTGGCTAGAAACCTAAGCTGTCGTTTCTTAAAGTTTGGGGTTGTGATGCTTATGTGAAAAAGTTTCAGCCTGATAAGCACAAACCTAAATCGGAAAAGTGTATCTTCATAGGACACCCAAAAGAAATTGTTGGGTACACCTTCTATCACAGATCCGATTGGCAATATCTTTGTTGCTAACAATGGATCGTCTCTAGAGAAGGAGTTTCTCTCGAAAGAAGTGAGTGGGAGGAAAGTAGAACTTGACGAGGTGATTGTACCTTCTCCCAAATTGGAAAGTAGTTCATCATAGAACTTGACGAGGTAATTGTACCTTCCCACCCACCCAGGTTCAAGGCATGGTACTTGCAATTTGGGTTTGTAGCACCAATTATACTGTAGGGGGTTCCCTTACAGTCTTTGTGTCAAAAAAAGACTATTCCCGAGCTCTTCGTGATGCTAAAAACTGCGAAGGTAGAAAACAAGAAGGAGCATCAAGTGTTGATGGTCAACAAGACCACCAGTTTCAAGAAAAAGGGTAAAGGGAAGAAGGGGAACTTCAAGAAGAACAGCAGGCAAGTTGCTGCTCAAGTGAAGAAGCCCAAGTATGGACCTAAGCCTGAGACTTAGTGCTTCTACTAGAAAGGGACTGGTCACTGGAAGCAGAACTGCCCCAAGTATTTGGCGGATAAGAAGGATGGCAAGGTGAACAAAAGTATATGTGATATACATGTTATTGATGTGTACCTTACTAATGCAGGCAGTAGCACCTGGATATTTGATACTGGTTCTGTTGCTAAAATCTACAACTCGAAATAGGGACTATGGATTAAGCGAAGATTGGCTAAGGATTATGTGACGATGCGCACGGGAAATGGTTCCAAAGTCGATGTGATTGCGGTCGGCACGCTACCTCTACATCTACCTTCGCGATTAGTTTTAGACCTAAATAATTGTTATTTGGTGCCAACTTTGAGCATGAACATATATCTGGATCTTGTTTGATGTGAGACGGTTATTCATTTAAATCTGAGAATAATGTTGTTCTATTTATATGAGTAATATCTTTTATGGTCATGAACCCTTGAAGAGTGGTCTATTTTTGATGAATATCGATAGTAGTGATACACATATTCATAATATTGAAGCCAAAAGATGCAGAGTTGATAATGATAGTGCAACTTATTTGTGGCACTGCCATTTAGGTCATGTTGGTGTAAAGCGCATGAAGAAACTCCATTCTGATGGACTTTTGGATTCACTTGATTATGAATCACTTGGTACTTGCGAACCATGCCTCATGGGCAAGATGACTAAAACGCCGTTCTCCGGAACAATGGAGCGAGCAACAGATTTGTTGGAAATCATACATACTAATCTATGTGGTCCGGTGAATATAGAGGCTCGCCGCAGGTATCGTTATTTTCTTACCTTCACATATGATTTGAGAAGATATGGGTATATCTACTTGATGAGACTTAAGTCTGAAACATTTGAAAAGTTAAAAGAATTTCAGAGTGAAGTGGAAAATCATCGTAACAGGAAAATAAAGTTTCTACGATCTGATCATGGAGGAGAATATTTGAGTTACGAGTTTGATCTTCATTTGAAGCAATGCGGAATAGTTCCGCAACTCACGCCACTCGGAACACCGCAGCGTAATGGTGTGTCTTAACATCGTAATCGTACTTTACTAGATATGGTGTGATTAAACATGTTAGGAAAGCTCAATGATTGGCATGGCATGGATGAGAAATGTAGACCCCTTAAAATGCTAAGGACAAAGGATTGGCTCAAGCTCAAAGCTCAGGACTCTACATTTTTTCATTTTAAGTGATCCAAGATCACATTGAGTCCATAGGAAAAGCCAATACTATCAAGAGGGGGTGAGGTGTTGCTTAATGAGTTTCTTGCTCAAAGTGCTTAGTGATATGCTCCAAAAACCCTCAACTACTTTCTCACATCCACACATGTCCCAAACCAAAGGTCAAACTCGGCCCCACCGAAACTATCTATCCGACGCCACCGAGTTCAGTTGACATAGCCACTGCCAGAAACCCTAATCTTTTCGGTCTTGCCGATAGGGATCTCAGTCTCACCGAGATGGGATTGTAATCTCTCTGTTTCCCTTCGTAACGTTTCGGTCAAACCGAGATGAGTGATCGGTCCCACCGAGATTGCAATGCAAACTCTCTATTTCCCTTTCGTAACATTTCGGTACAACCGAGATGAGCGAATCGGTCCCACCAAGTTTGCCTGACCAACTCTCTGTTTGTCTATTACAAAAATTTGTCCCACCGAGTTTGTGTAATCGGTCTCACTGAGATTACATTATGCCCTAACCCTAACGAAATTGGTCTCACCGAGTTGACATGTCGGTCCCACTGAAAATCCTAACGGTCACATTATGAACTAAATCGGTCTGACCGAGTTTCACGATTCGGTCCCACCGAGTTTTGTAAATTGTGTGTAATCGTTAGATTTTGTGTGGATGCTATATATACCCCTCCACCTACTCTTCATTCATGGAGAGAGCCATCAGAACATGCCTACACTTACAACATACATTTTCTGAGAGAGAACCACCTACACTTGTGTTGAGGTCCATTCCAACCACATAAATCTTGATCTCTAGCCTTCCCCAAGTTGCTTTCCACTCAAATCATCTTTCCACAAAATTCTATCCTATGAGAGAGAGTTTAGTGTTGGGGAGACTATCATTTGAAGCACAAGAGCAAGGAGTTCATCATCAACACACCATTTGTTACCTCTTGGAGAGTGGTGTCTCCTAGATTGGTTAGGTGTCACTTGGGAGCCTCCGTCAAGATTGTGGAGTTGAACCAAGGAGTTTGTATGGGCAAGGAGATTGCCTACTTCATGAAGATCTACCCTAGTGAGGAAAGTCCTTCGTGGGCGACGGCCATGGTGGGATAGACAAGGTTGCTTCTTCGTGGACCCTTCGTGGGTGGAGCCCTCTGTGGACTCACGCAACCATTACCCTTCATGGGTTGAAGTCTCCATCAACGTGGATGTACGATAGCACCACCTATTAGAACCACGCCAAAAATCTCCGTGTCTACATTGCTTTTCCTCCCTCCAAACTCCTCCCTTTACCTTCATATGCAATTGTTTTACTTTCTGCTGCTATACTCTTAGAATTGCAGTGTAGGTTGATTGCTTGACTTGTGCAAAGTTGCTAAAATCTGCCAAGAACTAAAATTGGGAAAAGGCTAGATTTTTATTTTGTCAAGTAGTCTAATCACCCCCCTCTAGACATACTTTCGATCCTAGAAGTGGTATCAGAGCTTTGGTCTCCATTTGCTTTGATTTCCATAGCTTTTGGTGGTCATAGCCTTGGTTTCACAACCTAGGAGAGTATGGCATCTAGCGAGGGAAATTACCACCGTAGAGGTCCTTACTTTGATGGTACTAATTTTGCTAGTTGGAAGCATAAGATGAAAATGCAATGTTCTTGGACATAACCCTGCCGTTTGGGCTATTGTGTGTATTGGCTTGCAAGGTGAATTCTTTGATGGGAGAGAACCGAACCGTGAAGCTACCGCGGAAGAGTTGAAGATGCTGCAATACAATGCTCAAGCTTGTGATATTCTCTTCAATGGATTGTGCCCCGAAGAATTCAACAAAATCAGCCGCCTTGAGAATGCAAAGGAAATTTGGGATACTCTGATTGATATGCACAAAGGTATCGACTCTGTCAAGGAATCCAAATTGGATGTGCTTCAAAGTCAACTTGACAAGTTCAAAATGAAGGATGGTGAAGATGTTGCTGAAATGTACTCTAGGCTTGCTCTCATTACAAATGAGATTGCCGGCTTAGGAAGTGAAGAGATGACTGATAGATTCATCATCAAGAAGATCCTAAGAGCCTTGGATGGAAAATATGATACCGTGTGCACATTGATCCAAATGATGCCCAACTACAAAGATCTCAAGCCAACGGAAGTCATTGGAAGAATTGTTGCTCATGAGATGTCACTCAAGGATAAGGAAGAGCTCCACAACAAGTCAAGTGGTGCCTACAAAGCCTCATGTGACGCTCCCACATCATCAAGTGAGAAACAAACTTTCAATGAAGAATTGAGCCTAATGGTGAAGAACTTCAACAAGTTCTACTAGAGTAGAAGCAAGGAAAGAAGTTCCAAGTCAAGGTCTAACAATGACAAAAGATCTTCTAGTCGTGAGCGTAATTACTACAATGGTGGAAGACTCGGACACTATTCAAATGAGTGTACGACTCCTTACAAAAGAAGAGAAGATTCTCCCAAAAGAAGAAGTAGGAGAGAAGAATCACCACCAAGAGAGAGAAGGTGTAGAGATGATCATTATGAACAAAGACCCTCTCGGAGAAGCAAGGATTCGGAGAGGAAGGACAAATCATCAAAGAGCTACACAAAAAGAAGACATCAAGCTCATGTTGGTGAATGGGTATCCGGCTCCAACTCCTACAATCACTCCGAAAGAAGCTATCACTCTGACTCTGAATATACTCAAGATGAAGGTGTTGCCAGTCTAGCACTTGTGTCAACCCACTCCTACGACATATTTGACTCACCAAATGAAGGAATTGGAAGATGCTTCATGGCTAAAGGTCCAAAGGTAACACACCCCGAGTATGTTGATTTCAATAGCGATGAAGATGATTTGCTAGGAGATGATGATTTACTTGTTGACAACTCTAGTTATGAAAACTATGATGAACTTGCTATTAATCATAATAATCAAGATAAAACGAATGACGATGATAAGAAGAAGATTTAGCGTCTAACTAAAGAACTAAACACTCTTAAGTTACCTCATGAAACTACCTTGGAAGATCATCGAAAACTTTTAAAGAGTCATGAGAAGCTACGCTTTGAAAAACTCAACCTTGAGCAAGAGCATGAGTTCTTAAAAGCAATCAATGATGATCTTCACAAGAAAAGTTCTTCTTACATTGCCAAGCGTCTACTCTTGTCTACTTACATGCCACAAGTTAAAATGAGCAACAAGAGTAAGAAAGATTCTTCTTCTAGTAGTAACAACAATCATGCTAAATCCAATATTGTTGCTTCTAGTAGTTCTCCTGATTCCACTAATGATTCTCTTAGCTAAGTTACACTTGAGCAAGAAAACAACTTATTGAAGGGAATTATAGAGAAAGGTGCTTACAAGAGCCTTCCCTGGAGTAAGAAATTCGAGGAAATTGAACGCAAGCAAGGAAGACACCGGAAGAATCAAGGTGTAGCTTTTGAACGAAAGTTCAATGCCAATGGAGTTGAGTGGGAAGAAGATCAATACCCTAAGACGAAGTTTGTTCCTCAACAAGAGAAGTATGATCCTACTTCTTTCCAAGGAACACAAGCTCAAGATGATCTTCCACCACAAGACCACAAGTTAAAAGGCAAGGACATGCTTCAAGAGGAGATTGATGCATTTGAAGAAGCACCGAAGGCCTTGGTCAAGTGGGTTCCCAAGACTACATCAAGTTCTTCTTCATCAAGTATGACTACAACTCCAAGGATTCCCTTCAAGATGGTGTGGATCCCGAAGAAGAAGAAGTAGAGATTTCTTGAGGGTGACTCCACCAACATACTTCACTCATATCATTTTGGCAAGGACAAGCGCAAACAACTTCCATATCTTGCACTAGTTCAAGGAGTCACAAACCCTCTTGTTGGTAAGACAAGGGACAAGGTAACCTAATGCTTTCATGGACATCATCCTATGTGAACATCACTCTATGTCTATGGATATCCTTGTTTGTTCCTTGTGGGACTAACCCATGTAGGTATTGGAAGTGCAACTCACTCCAAAGGATTGCTCCAAAAGATCTACATCAACATTGAGCATCTACATCTTAAACACCTACATGAAGTCATCATGGACAAAACCCAAGGTTAGTTCATCCCTCTTAGGGGGGATATCACATCTAGGGGGAGCTTTACTCCAATCATTTGAGCTAAAGCAACTCTAATGGTGTGATTACAACAATGCTTTATGTAAAAGTGGCAACCCCACTTGTGCTTAAACGATGAGGACGATCAAATGTTCTCATTTGACTCCTAAGTCAATATACTCATATATAGATGACCTAGTCATCGCCAAATTTCTTGATAGATGCTAGAGTGATTGTGCATGCTTTGTCACATATTTCATTTGCCATCTTATTGTGTGAGCATGTTGGATGCATATTTTACTCATTTGAGGGCATCCATTTGTTGCTTTGATTGTTTGGTTTTTTCTCTTTTGCCAAATGGATGGACAAGAATGCCTAAGAACTCCCTCTAGCTATGGATGCTTTCCTCGTCTCAAACTCTATTAATGCTACACCACAAAGTTTGATCAAGTCAGATTCGAACCACTCTGTGTGAGGAGCACTCGGAGTCCCCGATTCGTCATAGACTTAAACTTCCAAAACCTCTTTGTGCATTTCGGTATGACCGAGTCGTCCATTTCGGTCACACCGAGATCACTAAGTTGATCTAGGTTTTCAATCTCGGTGCAACCGATTAGAACATTTCGGTCACACCGAGTTGCAGTAACCGCTTGCAGTTCTGCATCTCGGTGCCACCGAGTCGTTCCACTCGGTCACACCGACAGGGTCAGGTTATATATACTGATGGGTCAAATTTTGGAAAATTTTCCGAAACCCTTCACCCGCGCATAACCTACTTTGCCTCTTCGGGTCTCCGGATCGTCCTCTCGCCGCCAGCGACCTCCCGCCGCTGGTCCCCGCCACCGTTAATGGCAATCTGCTCCACTGTTGCCGCCGTAGTAAACACTCGCCGCTCTAGGGTAAGCGTTTGACCCCTTGTGCTGTCTTTTTCACTCTAATTCCTAGCACAAGGACAATTCCACATTTCTTGCCACGATTTAGATTGACCCATCCAGCTAAAACTCCCTTAGATCTAGATTGATTCGAAAATTTTAGGGTTAGCTCTCCGTAGAACTCATCTCGGACCGAACGAACTGTAGAAATCGGTCTCACCGATCCGGCCTTGGCCATTGCACATGCGCTTTTTGGTCTGACCGAAACGTTCAAATCAGTGTGACCGAGTTCAAGATTCTGTGAAACCCTAGCAATCTCGGTGCCACCGAATGGTGACTCGGCCCTACCGAGTTCACTAGTTTAGGTTCCAAGTGTTGCTTCGGTATCACCGAGTTTGTCAATCCGGTAGCTCCGAGATCACTTCTGTAGAGAACTAAAACTAAGATTTTCACTCAATTATTTTGCAAAACCTCTTTACTTTGTGATGCTCATCTACTCTACCTCATCTACAACCTATTCACAGGTTCTGCTGATAGTTTGCCTGCAAGATGTCTGATCAAAGTGACAGCCAGAACAAGTCTGAAGAGCAGGTTCATATGAGTGAGGGCACTAGTCCCTCATGTTCTTCTGATGATGGAAGCAGGATCACTCCAAGCAACTTACCTAAGGATGCAACGAGATCCAAGAAGAAGAAAACCTCAGAATCCGAGGATGAGGATTATGTGGCCATTGAGGATGAGGCCACTTCAAGGAAAAAGGTGCTGAAAAAGGAGTATGGCACAACTGCTACAGTTAAGCCAGGGATGCATAAGAAGGCACCAGCAATGAGAGTTCCTATGTCTAAGGCCAGAGCATCCACTGCTGAAACCTCCAAGCCAACTGAAGAGGTAGTTGGAGAAGGAAAGAAAAGGAAAGAAAGGGTCAAGAAGACCACTGCTAGAGTGCTTGGCAGATCATCCATGATGAGAGATGATGAAGAAGAAGAGGATGCTGCATCATCACCCAAAGCTCAGAAGCTTATGGGAGATGCAATCAGATCAGGGGCTTCTCCATCAAAGCCTAAGTCTGCTCCCAAAGCTCTAGCTCAGAAGTCTGCTCCAAAGAGAAGCACTAGAAACATTTCAGCTGCAGAAAAGAACAAGGCCCTAGTGCCTGAGACTGTTGATGAAGAAGATGATGAAGCCCAAGTGCTAAGGAAGCTGAAGCCCAAGATCCCTGACCACAATGATGCACATCCTGTCGCAGAAAACATGAAAATCAAGAAGGATTCAGGACTGCGATTATGGAGACAGTTTGATCCATATGATGTTAGGAGGAGAACTGATGTGGATTAGAGGTTTCACACTAAGGAACATCAAGACTTCTATGAGACAATACTACTTGACAAGAATCCCATTGTGTGTGACATGAGATGAGTTGATTGGGAGTACATCAAGGATAATGAAGATCACTATCCAGGTGTATATGACAGCTTCAAAGCATGTGGAGTTGATACATTTGTTGCCCAGAAGCTCACCAAGTGGAATGATGAGCTGATCATGCAGTCTTACTCCACTGCCCACTTCTACCCAGATGGGAAGATCATTTGGATGTCTGAAGGTACAAGGTACCAATCTACTATTGAAGAATGGGCTTAGTTGATCAATTCCCCAGAAGAAAGTGAGGATGACTTGGATGTTTATGCTGAAAAGAAGAAATACCATAACTCTATGGCCAACATGTACAGAGAGATCCCAGATGATGCATTGGATACTCATAAGTTTGGATCTGTCCACTTCTTGTTGTCTGGTCTACCTACCATCAACTGGATCCTAAGGCACACATTGCTACCCAAGTCAGGCGATCACAAGATGATCAAAGGACATGCTATCAATTTGCTCCATCTGTTTGATGTGCCTCAAAAGTTCAAAGTCATTAGTTTGATTGTGGAGACAGTCAAAAGGACAACAACTGATCAGAAGAGAAGTTGTGGGTATGCCCCACAAATCCAGGAGCTCATCAACTCCAAGATGGGCACAAGCAAATATCTATTGGATAAGGAGCACCTGCCCATCTACCATAAATTTGAAGACAACATTGTTGTCATGAATGAAAATGAACCATCATCAGCTCAAGCACATGAGAAAAGAGAGAAGGTAGGACCAGAGAAAGATGCAAAGATGCCAACTGTTGAAGAGGCATCTCAAGTATTCTTAAAGACCAAGCAAGATCAGCTTGGATATCTGATCCAATCCACCTTGAGGATTGAGAAGGGCTTGGCCACCCTGACTCAAAACCAGGAGAGTTTGGAGAGGATCGTTGAGCAGAAATTCTATGATCTTGATGTGAAAGTAACTGAGATTCAGTCAGCAGTTGAGCAGCTTCAGGAGGAAGTGGAGGAGAAGAAGGGCAAGTCAACTACATATGCTTTTTCTAGAGTGCCCCGAAGCCAGAGGTCTGCTGCAGTACCAGTCACAGATACTAGAGCTACAACATCAGCTCCAGCAGCTACAGTTCCAGTGCCACCTCCAGCAGCCACCCCACCAGCTGCTGCCTGAGAGTCGTTTAGCACTATGCATTTTTGAACTTTTTGGCAACTTGTTGCCAAAGGAGGAGAAAAATGTATAGATCATAGGCTTCGAGAGAGAGTGAGCTTCAAGAGAGAGTGTTGCTTTTTATCTCTCTTGCTATTTTGGTTGAACTACTTTATTATGTCCTTGTGAGATACTTGTTTGATCATGTGTTTGATCATATGCTACCCTTAATGCTTGTTGGATGATATTATCTCTTATATCCCTATATGATCATTCACTTGCTTGGTGATGAGTGCATGTTTTTAACTTCTATCATTTTGAGCGCTCCACCAAGATGTATGTGACATGGAAGAGTAACCCATGACCGTAATCGATTATGCATTTGCATTCAAAAGCAAATTTTAAATAATGCACAAATTTAGGGGGAGCTCTTGCTTATCACATACTTCTCAAAGCGAAGATGTTTTTCAATCTTATTATCTTTTGTCGAAGCTTTGATCTATATGTTATCATCAATTACCAAAAAGGGGGAGATTGAAAGTGCAACTATCCCTGGGTGGTTTTGGTAATTCCTAACAACATATAGCTCATTGAGCTAATGCTACTTCAAGATAAACATTTCAGGAAAGCTCAATGATTGGCATGGCATGGATGAGAAATGTGGACCCCTCAAAATGCTAAGGACAGAGGATTGGCTCAAGGTCAAAGCTCAAGACTCTACATTTTTTCATTTTAAGAGATCCAAGATCACATTGAGTCCATAGGAAAAGCCAATACTATCAAGAGGGGGTGAGGTGTTGCTTAATGAGTTTCTTGCTCAAAGTGCTTAGTGATATGCTCTGAAAACCCTCAACTAATTTCTCACTTCCACATATGTCCCAAACCAAAGGTCAAACTCGGCCCCACTGAAATTGTCTATCCGGCGCCACCGAGTAAAGTTGACATAGCCACTGCTAGAAACCCTAGTCTTTTCGGTCTTACCGATAGGGATCTCGGTCTCACCGAGATGGGATTGTAATCTCTCTGTTTCCCTTCATAATGTTTCGGTCAAACCGAGATGAGCGATCGGTCCTACCGAGATTGCAATGCAAACTGTCTATTTCCCTTTCGTAACGTTTCGGTAAAACCAAGATGAGCGAATCGGTCCCACCAAGTTTGCCTGACCAACTCTCTTGTTGTCTATTATCAAAATCGGTCCCACCGAGTTTGTGTAATCGGTCTCACCGAGATTACGTTATGCCCTAACCCTAACTAAATCGATCTCGCCGAGTTGACATGTCGGTCCCACCGAAAATCCTAACGGTCACATTATGAACTAAATCAGTTTGACCGAGTTTCACGATTCGGTCCCACCGAGTTTGGTAAATTGTGTGTAATAGTTAGATTTTGTGTGGAGGCTATATATACCCCTCCACCCACTCTTCATTCGTGGAGAGAGCCATCAAAACATGCCTACACTTCCAACATACATTGTCTAAGAGAGAACCACCTACACTTGTGTTGAGGTCAAGATATTCCATTCCAACCACATAAATCTTGATCTCTAGCCTTTCCCAAGTTGCTTTCCACTCAAATCATCTTTCCACCAAATCCTATCCTATGAGAGAGACTTGAGTGTTGGGGAGGCTGTCATTTGAAGCACAAGAGCAAGGATTTCATCATCAACACACCATTTGTTACCTCTTGGAGAGTGGTGTCTCCTAGATTGGTTAGGTGTCACTTGGGAGTCTCCGTCAAGATTGTGGAGTTAAACCAAGGAGTTTGTAAGGGCAAGAAGATCACCTAATTCATGAAGATCTACCCTAGTGAGGCAAGTCCTTCGTGGGCGACGGCCATGGTGGGATAGACAAGGTTGCTTCTTCGTGGACCCTTCGTGGGTGGAGCCCTCCATGGACTCGCGCAACCGTTACCCTTCGTGGGTTGAAGTCTCCATCAACGTGGATGTACGATAGCACCACCTATCAGAACCACGCCAAAAATCTCCATGTCTACATTGCGTTTGCTCCCTCCAAACTCCTCCCTTTACCTTCATATGCAATTGTTTTACTTTCCACTGCTATACTCTTATAATTGCATGTGTAGGTTGATTGCTTGACTTGTGCAAAGTTGCTAAAATCTGCCAAGAACTAAAATTGGGAAAAGGCCAGATTTTTATTTGGTCAAGTAGTCTAATCACTCCCCTCTATACATACTTTCGATCCTACATGTGGCAAAACCTAGCAATGGAGATGAACACTACCATGACATTGGAAGAGAAAAACTACAATGGCAGAAACAAAATTTCAAAAAGATAGATGTATCATGGAGGCAGTACAATACACAAAGACCAATCTAATCTAGGCAATACTAAGATCTAACAAGGACATAAGCCTAGATGGCGATGAACATCATCCGAACAGCGGCAAAAATATAGTGAAGGTGAAAGGAGGCTTATAGTGAAGGTGAAAGGCAATGGACGTGTTGGGGAACGTAGTAATTTCAAAAAATTCCTACGCACACGCAAGATCATGGTGATGCATAGCAATGAGAGGGGAGAGTGTTGTCTACGTACCCTCGCAGACTAAAAGCGGAAGCGTTATGACAACACGGTTGATGTAGTCTTATGTCTTCACGATCGACCGATCCTAGTACCGAATGTACGGCACCTCCGCGATCTGCACACGTTCAGCTCGATGACGTCCCACAAACTCACGATCTAGTAGAGCTTCGTCAGCTCGACGGCGTGATGACGGTGATGATGATGCTACACGAACAGGGCTTCGCCTAAGCACTGCTACGATATGACCGAGGTGGATTATGGTGGAGGGGGGCACCACACACGCCTAAGGGATCAATGATCAACTTGTGTGTCTTGGGGTGCCCCCTTTCCCCCGTATATAAAGGAGCAAGGGGGGAGGCCGGCCGACCCTTGCAGGGCGTGCCAAGAGGAGGATTCCTCCTCCTAATAGGAGTAGGACTCCCCTTTCCTACTCCTACTAGGAGGGGGAAAGGAAGGAGGAGAGGGAGAAGGAAGGAGAGGGAGGAAAGGAGGATAGGAGGGCCGACCCCTAGTCCAATTCGGCTTGGGCTAGGGGGCCGCGCGCCCTGCCTTGTCCTGCCTTGTCTCTTCCACCACTTGGCCCATGAGGCCCAACACTTCTTCCCCCGTATTCCCGTAACTCTCCGATACTCTGAAAAATACCTGAATCACTCAGAACCTTTCCGATGTCCGAATATAGTCGTCCAATATGTTGATCTTTACGTATCAACCATTTCGAGACTCCTCGTCATGTCCCCGATCTCATCCGGGACTCCAAACTATGTTCAGTACATCAAAACACAGAAACTCATAATACCGATCGTCACCGAACGTTAAGCGTGCGAACCCTACGGGTTCGAGAACTATGTAGACATGACCGAGACACGTCTCCGGTCAATAACCAATAGCGCAACCTGGATGCTCATATTGGCTCCCACATATTCTACGGAGATCTTTATCGGTCAAACCACATAACAACATACGTTGTTCCCTTTGTCATCGGTATGTTACATGCCCGAGATTCGATCGTCGGTATGTCAATACCTAATTCAATCTCGTTACTGGCAAGTCTCTTTACTCGTTCTGTAATACATCATCGTGCAACTAACTCATTAGTTACAATGCATGCAAGGCTTATAGTGATGTGCATTACCGAGAGGGCCTAGAGATACCTCTCCGACAATCGGAGTGACAAATCGTAATCTTGATCTATGCCAACTCAACAAGTACCATCGGAGACACATGTAGAGCACATTTATAATCACCCAGTTACGTTGTGATGTTTGGTAGCACAGAAAGTGTTCTTCCGGTATTCAGGAGTTGCATAATCTCATAGTCATAGGAACATGTATAAGTCATGAAGAAAGCAATAGCAATATACTAAACGATCAAATGCTAAGCTAACGGAATGGGTCAAGTCAATCACATCATTCTCTAATGATGTGATCTCGTTAATCAAATGACAACTCATGTCTATGGCTAGGAAACTTAACCATCTTTGATTCAATGAGCTAGTCAAGTAGAGGCATACTAGTGACACTCTATTTGTCTATGTATTCACACATGTACTAAGTTTCCAGTTAATACAATTCTAGCATGAATAATAAACATTTATCATGGTATAGGGAAATAAATAATAACTTTATTATTGCCTATAGGGCATATTTCCTTCAGGACGCGCGTGAGCTCTGACGGCAACCACGGGTGCGGACGAACTCCGGCGACTGCTAGGGTTCGGAGCTCAGGAAGGAGCGATGTGGAGCTTGAGCAGTCGCGAGGAAGAGGAGAGCAGGGGCGCCTGAGGTGAAAATGGGCCTCCGGTCCCTGCCGCCCTATTTATCGATGGGGGTGGGAAACCCGAGGCGTCATGGCACTTTTTCAGGGATACCACTGAGATTTTGCAATATGATATCTTTTAACCTATGTCAGACCCTAGATTAGCTATTAGATCTTGACATGTGTCAAGAGAAGATCTTGCAAGATATATAGAAAATGCTAAGTGTGGAAAGATAAAGTCATGAGCCAGGCTGCACAAATGGACCATCAAGAAGAGCCAGGAAAATGAACAAGACATGGAGAAAGCCGGATTATTGGCAAAGAAACAAAACCTGGAATTTCATCCTTAATATATTTGTTTGTTATTAGTTGTACAAGTTTAGCATGAATAACTTCAAGCTAGCTGATACGTCTCCAACGTATCTATAAGTTGATGCCATGGTTATTATAATTTTATGTGGTTTTGGTGCACTTTTATATGATTTCATGGACTAACATATTAACCTAGTGCCTAGTGTGAGTTGTTTTTATGCTTGTTTTTGGATTTCTAGACAATCATACCAAACGAAGTCCAAATGCGGCAAAACTTTTTGACGATTTTTTTGGAACATAAGACACCCCTGAAGCTTCAAGGGAGTACCAAAAGACACATGAGGAGGCGACAAGGTATACCGATGTGCCTAGGGGGTGGCTGCACCTAGATAACTTGTGGTCCCCCTGTGGCCCCTCTTCACATGATTCCAACGCTGAAAATTACTATATATTCCGAAACCCCCGAAAGTTAACCTAGAACTTCGACTCCGCCGCCGCAAGCCTCTTTTCTGAAGAGATCCCATCTGGAGTCCTGATCCGGCACCCTGTCGAAGGGGGAAATCATCACCGAAGGCCATCTTCATCATCCTGGTGGTCTCCATGACTAGGAGGGAGTAGTTCACCCTCGAAGCTGAGGGTATGTACTAGTAGCTATGTGTTTGTTCTCTCTCTCTCTCTCTCGTGTACTTGATCCAGCATGATCTTCATGTAACCATGGGCTTTGTGAAGATAGTCAGATCATATGGTGTTTCCCTCTCTCTATATTGTTGTGATGAATTGAGTCTTGCTCTTCGACGTTTCGTTATATTGGATTGAATATTGGATTTGAGATCACTTGACATACTTCTTGCATGTGGATGCCCGTGGTGACAATGGGGTATTCTATTGAGTTACTTGATGTTTTTTGGTATTCAACTTGTGGATTTCCGTGACATTGGGGCAATCTATGCATAGGGGTTGATACCCATTATTGTCCTATCTTCTCAGATCGAAACTTTGGAGTGATTCTTTGTCGCACGTTGAGGGATTATTATATTATTCAATTATGTTAGCACTATTGAGAGATTGCACTAGTGAAAGTATGAACCCTAGGCCTTGTTTTCAAGCATTGCAATGCCGTTTGTGCTTTGTTTTATCACTTGCTACCTTGCAATTTTTATATTTTCATATTACAAAAACCTATATCTACTATCCATACTACACTTGTATCACTATCTCTTCGCCGAACTCGTGCACCTATACAATTTACCATTGTATTTGGTGTGTTGGGGACACAAGTGATTTCCTATATTTGATTGCAGGGTTGTTTGAGAGAGATCATCTTCATCCTATGCCTCCCACGGATTGATAAACCTTAGGTCGGTTATCCACTTGAAGGAAATTTGCTGATGTCCTACAAAACTCTATGCTTGCAGGCCCAACACAAGTCTACAAGAATAAGTTGTGTAGTAGACATCAAGCTCTTTTTGGCGCCGTTGTCGGGGAGGTGAGCAGGTATATCCTTAGATCTTGCAATTTAATCTTTTAATTTCTTGTTTTATCACTAATTTGGTTTATAAAAGAAACTAAAACCAGAATTGAATTTGCATCAAATTCTTTATCTCTATGATGTCTTTCTTGAAAATGATGGATCTGAAAATTGTGCTCAATTGTTAGAAGAAGAATTCAATAAAATGTGTGGCATTAGATCATTAAAGGATAAGCATGATTGCAATGTTGTTAGTTGATGTCACTTGAAGCTACGTCGGTATTTTCCCCAAAGAGGAAGGGATGATGCAGCACAGCGGCTGTAGGTATTTCCCTCAGATGTGAAACCAAGGTTATCGAACCAGTAGGAGAACCAAGCAACACAATGTAAACAACACCTGCACACAAATAACAATTTCTCGCAACCTGAGGTGTTAAAGGGGTTGTCAATCCCTTCTGGGGTACGGTGCCTCAAGATAGGCAAACGGACGTGAGATAAATTTGTAGTAGATTGATAGATCGAACACCAAATAAATAAATAAGAATAAATTGTAGCAAGGTATTTTGGGGTTTTTGTTTTAGAAGATCTGAAAATAAACGCAAAGGAAAATAGATCGCAAAGGCAAATAATATGAGAAAGAGACCCGGGGGCCGTAGGTTTCACTAGTGGCTTCTCTTGAGAAAAATAGCAAACGTTGGGTGAACAAATTACTGTTGGGCAATTGATAAAATTTCAAATACTCATGAAGATATCCAGGCAATGATCATTACATAGGCATCACGTCCAAGATTAGTAGACCGACTCCTGCCTGCATCTACTACTATTACTCCACACACCGACCGCTATCCAGCATGCATCTAGTGTATTAAGTTCATGGAGAAACAGATGCAATAAGAACGATGACATGATATAGACAAGACCTATCTATGTAGAGATAGACCCCATCGTTTTATCCTTAGTAGCAGTGATACATACGTGTCGGTTCCCCTTCTTTCACTAGGATCAAGCACCGCAAGATCGAACCCACTACGAAGCGCATCTTCCCATTGCAAGATAAATAGATCAAGTTGGCCAAACAAAACCCAAATTTTGGAGAAGAAATATGAGGGTATAAGCTATCATGCATAAAAGAGATCAAAGAAACTCAAATACTGTCATGGATATAAAAAGATAGATCTGAGCACAAACTCAAAGTTCATCGATCCCAACAAACACACCACAAAAGAGTTACATCATATGGATCTCCAAGAAACCATTGTATTGAGAATCAAGAGAGAGAGAGAGAGAGAGAGAGAGAGAGATGAAGACATCTAGCTACTAACTAGGGACCCGAAGGTCTACAAAGAACTACTCACCCATCATCGGAGAGGCACCAATGGAGGCGGTGAAACCATCCGAGATGGTGTCTAGATTGGATCTGGTGGTCCTGGACTCTGCGGTGGCTGGATCAATATTTCGTCGACTCCCCTAGGGTTTTGGGAATATTGGGGTATTTATAGAAAAAAGAGGCGGTCTGGGGGTACCCGAGGTGGGCACAACCCACCAGGGCGTGCCTGGGCCTCCTGGCGCGCCCTGGTGGGTTGTGCTCCCCTCGGGCACCCCCCAGGCGCAGTCAGGGCCCGTTGTGTTATTTTTGGCCCATAAAAAATCTCCGTAAAGTTTCATGGCATTTGGACTCCGTTTGATATTGATTTTCTGCGATGTAAAAAACATGGAAAAACAACAACACTATGTCAATAGGTTAGTACCAAAAAATGATATAAAATGATTATAAAACATCCAAGACTGATAATATAACAACACGGAACAATCAAAAATTATAGAGAGATGTATCATTAGTATGCTTGCTATGAATATCCTTGATACTAATGATGATTGCACTAGCCATGATAAAATCTCTGAAAAAATGGTTTCTTATAAGCATGTTAATTATTGTGGTGAGCATAGATCTTGTGAAAACATGCTAATAAGGGATGATAGATTTTGTAAGAAGCATAAATATCAAAGAACCCAATGGTTGCTTAAGATTCTAGATGAGTATGCTAGAGAATTATGTTTCCTTCTTCCCATTACTTGTGAAATTTGCAATGAAGGTGGTCATTTTAATTTTCAATGGATACAATTTTATTATCGAATCATGTACAAATATTGTGATGATATGATCACCCTTGAGCATTGTAATGAACTTAGTGTATTTTGGGGGAATGAAGAAGTAGCACATGCAAGTAATTGGCTTGAAGGATTAATTCTCATGAAAGGTCTTGAATTTGATCTAAAGGAAATTTATATATATTGTGTGGTAAATTGCAATGAGAATGTTTACCTTGCCAATTATATAAAGACGAGAAAACCAATGGAATATGATGAGAACAAATACTGATGAAAGGGAAGATATTTCCCAATTCCCTCCTATTGTTTCTCATGATGAATCAGCTGATGAGGATGAGCTTCCTACCAAACCAATTTATTCAATAAGAAGGTCAGAAAAATTGATTGAACCCACACATAGTGTGGTTAAGAAGAAGAATGAGAAAATAAGGAGAAGCAAAGGTAAAAAGGTATCTCTCCCAAATGATGTTACCCCTATTATTGTTGTGCCTCATGAGAATGAAACAAAAATAATTGTAGAAGATGATACACTTGATGATGATATTGTTTTTTTGTCCTATGGCACAATGTCCAAAGGAACTATTGAGGATGATTTTCTTATGCCTATTACTTGTTGTGCTAATTATGATCGGGAAGATAATGATACCTCTTATAATCTTGAGAATCTTTTTGGCACCAACTTGGAAAACTATGATGATAGTATTTTTTATACTATTAGTGCTATTCATACTATTAATGATAAGTGTGATTATGCTAATAATATGCAAAACCACAAGCTTGGGGATGCTATGATTGATTGGAATGACATGTTTGAGAATTTATTTGCTGAAAATAATGTTTATCCCAAGCTTGGGTTGCTATGCTTAATGAAGATGATTTTTTTAGTCCCGCTACATTGAATGATCAAATTTGTTATGACGATTGCATGCCTCTTCTTTATGATGATAGCAATATTTATGAGAGTGGGTTTGGAAGAGTTTCAACTTTATATAATAATTATCCCACTATTTGGAGGGTGTTAAATCTTATTACAATTATAAAAGTGGATTAGGAGAGGTCATGACTTTATTTAGTAATGATTCCACTATTCCAGAAAAGGTTTCAATTGATTATGACGCGACCAAAGTTGCTACTTATGATGATTATTGTGATGATACTTATGTTATAAAAAGTAGTGATAACTATTGTCATACTTTTGATATCCTTTTATTGAGCATTAATCTTTTAATGTGGAAAAATTTATAGTATTTGATTTTCATATGATACTCCCACTATTACGAATGAGAATATTGCTTATGTGGAGAGTAATAAAAATTCTATGCTTGTGGATCATGAAAGGAATTCTTTGTGTGATAGCTATATCGTATAATTCATTCATGATGCTATTAAAAAAATATTATGAGAGAGGAACATATGCTTATATATCTCAATAATATCATGTCTCTTCTCTATGTGTTGAAAGTTGTGAAGTTATACTTGTTTTGCCTTCCTATGCTAGTTAATTCTTACTTCCATAAATTGTTTGCTCACAATATCCCTATGCATAGAAAGTGTATCAGCCTTAAATGTGCTTTTCCTGTGATTCATGATCCTCTCGTTATGTTTAAATTCTTTACTTATATGTGAGCATCATTGAAATCATCATGCCTAGCTAAAAAGGCATTAAAAACATTAGTTGGGAGACAACACAATACTTATACCTAATATTTGTGTGCGTTCACATGATTTAGATACTTTAGTAATCATGTTTCAATACAGTGCCAAGTAAAGCTTTTGGGACAGTGTGGACGATAGTTGACTTGATTATGTGCAAAAACATAAACTTTTGCGCCCGGTGCTGGAATTACTATAATTCACTGGGACGTGATAAAATTATGAAAATTTACACATGATTAATATAAAAATTGCCTACATTTTCCCTAATTTTTCAGAATTTCCAAAGTTACAGAAGTATGGTTTTTGTTCAGATCATTACAGACTATTCAGTTTTTGACAGATTCTATTTTCAATGCGTAGTTTGCTTGTTTTATAGTTTATATGGATTATAATGGTCAATATAAATTGTAGAAATGATAGGGTATAGTAGCAATTGTGTGAAAAAAATTATGAATCTTGTTTTGACAGTACCAAAGTGAATGATTTACTCTTTATCATACTAACCTATCTCACGAAGTTCGGTTAAGTTTTGTGTGATCAAAGTTTTCAAGTTTTTGGAGATACGTCGGTATAAATATAATAAGGAGTGGCCAGACCCTAAGCTTGGGGATGACCAAGGCACCCCAAGGTAATATTAAGGGAAGACCCAAGTTTCCAAGCATGGGGATGCCTTTCTTTCATCTACAACATTATCAGTAACCTCACTTGGAGCTATATTTTTATTGTCACATGATATGTGTTTTGCTTGGAGCATCATTTTATTTTATTAGGATTTGCTTTATGTTATTTAGATAATATTTTGTATCTTTTATTTGAATAAAATGGGCAAGTATAGCTTTTACCATGCTCAGTTTGCAAGTCTATATGTTGTTGTTTGAAAACAGAAAGTTTTTATATTATTGTCTGAATTCTTCAGGAAAGTCAGAACATGATAAAATATTGAAAGTTCTACACAGTAAGATATGATAAATTTTCTACTATGTGGTAATGTTTCAGAATATTTTGATTTAAGTAAGTATTTTTTTGAACGGATTTAAATAAGTATGAATCTTGCTTTATCCTTTACAGACTATTTTGTTTAGACAAACTGTTTTTATGTTTGCATATGTTTGCCTATTTGATGATTTTATTTGAGGATAGGAGTATTAAATATGCAGAAGCATTTAGTATGCAATGTTTAATAATAATTTTGGTGATTTGTTACAGTGGAGAACAATAAGTTTTTGCATTGATTTACACTAACTTATCTCACGAGTTCTTGTTGAGTTCTGTGTGGATGAAGTTCTTAAGATTTAGTGAAACTATGACACAAGAGGAAATAAGGAGACACAAAAGCTCAAGCTTGGGATGCCGAAGGCATGCCAAATAAATATTCCAAGAAGTCTCAAGCATCTAAGGTTGGGGATGCCCCAGTAGGTAATGCTTGCTTGAACTAAGTTGGTATTTCCCCAAAGAGGAAGGGATGATGCATTACAACAATGATAGGTATTTTCCTCAGTGATGAGACCAAGGTTATCAAACCAGTAGGAGAACCACGCAACACTACATAAAGGGCACATGCGCACAAATAACAAATACTCGCAACCCGACGTATTAAAGGGGTTGTCGATCCCTTTCGGGTAATGGCGCCAGAAATTGGCAAGTAGACGGGATAAAAATATGATACATGGGATAAATAGATCTCGAATAAAATAAAATGTGGCAAGGTATTTTTGTATCTTTGGTTTAATAGATCTGAAAATAAAAGCAAATGAAAATAGATCGCAAAGGCCAATATATTAAAGAAGAGACCTGGGGGCCGTAGAATTCACTAGTGGCTTCTCTCGAGAAAAATAGCAAACGGTGGGTAAACGAATTACTGTTGGGCAATTGATATAACTTCAAATAATCATGATGATATCCATACAATGATCATTATATAGGCATCACGTCCAAGATTAGTAGACTGACTCCTGCCTGCATCTACTACTATTACTCCACACATCGACCGCTATCCAGCATGCATCTAGTGTATTGAGTTCTTGGAAAATGGAGTAATGCAATAATAAAGATGACATGATGTAGACAAGATCTATTTATGTAGAAATAGACACCATCTTGTTATCCTTAAGGGAAACGATACATACGCGTTGGTTCCCTTCTGTCACTAGGATCAAGCACTGTAAGATCGAACCCATCACAAAGCACCTCTTCCCATTGCAAGATAAATAGATCAAGTTGGCCAAACAAAACCCAAATATCAGAGAAGAAATACGAGGCTATAAGCAATCATGCATATAAGAGATCAAAGAAGACTCAAATAACTTTCATGGATAAAAAGATAGATCTGATCATAAACTCAAAGTTCATCGGATCCCAACAAACACAACGCAAAAAGAGTTACATCATATGGATCTCCAAGAGACCATTGTATTGAGAATCAAAAAAGAGAGAGGAAGCCATCTAGCTACTAACTACGACCCCGTAGGTCTACAAAAAACTACCCACGCATCATCGGAGAGGCACCAATGGACATACTGAACCCCTCCGTGATGGTGTCTAGATTGGATCTGGTGGTTCTGGAACTTGCGGCGGCTGGAATTGATTTTCGTCGACTCCCCTTGGATTTCTGGAACATTGGGGGTATTTATAGAGCAAAGAGGCGGTTCGTGAGGCCACCAAGGTGGGCACAACACACCAGGGCGTGCCTGGGCCTCCAGGCGCACCCTGGTGTCTTGTGCTCAGCTAGGGCTCCCTGTTCGGTACTTCTTTGGCCCACTGGATGTCTTTTGGTACAAAAAAATCCACAAAAGTTTCGCTCCATTTGGTATTGATTTCCTGCAATGTAAAAAACATGCAGAAAACAACTGGCACTGGGCACTATGTCGATAGGTTAGTACCAAAAAATGATATCAAATGACTATAGAATTATTGTAAAACATCCTAGAATGATAATATAACAACATGGAACAATAAAAAATTATAGATAGGTTGGAGACGTATCGACATCCCCAAGCTTAATTCCTGCTCGTCCTCGAGTAGGTAAATGGTAAAAACCGAATTTTTGATGTGGACTGCTGCCTAACATGTCATCACATATTCTTTTCTTTATAGCATGGAAATTTGGACTTTTATATGGTTCAAAGCAACAGTCTAGTTTTGACATGAGGACTTTAATACTCAAGCATATCAACAAGCAACCATGTTTTTCAAAATATCAATGCTAAAATAAGTTATCCCTAGCCCATTATTCTCAATTATTGATCCATTCATGAAATACACTCGCATATTAGCTACACCCAATGCTCAAGTACGATCATAGTGCCCCTTAGTTGGTGCTTTATAAGAGAAGATGGAGACTCAAATAAAAAATAAAAAATGCATAAAGTAAAAGAAAGTCCCTGCACGGAGGGAAGTAGGGATTTGTAGAGGTGCCATAGGTCAAATCAAAAAAGATAGAGATAAAAACATTTTGGGAGGCATGCTTTTCCTATCAATGAGAACAATCGAGTAGTTCCCTATACTTTCCATGCTTGATATATCATAGGCGGTTCCCAAACAGAAATTAAAGTTTATTCCTTTTTCAACCATACTTTCACTTTCCATGTCTAGCCGTATCCACGGGTGCCTTCCATACCAACATTTTAATTTCGGGACTGGGCATCCCTAATACCTTTTCCTTACTCTCATGCAATGACAAGTGAATAAACACTCATCGTGAGAATAAAATATCTAGCATGGAAATATATTAACCACCCCCTACTGTTTCATGAGTGGTGCGAGCATACAAAAGAGAAATTTATTTTGAAAATTAGAGATGAAACATACAAATTTGCTTAGAACGGCAAAATAATACCGCATATAGGTAGGTATGGTGGACTCATGTGGCAAAACAGGTTTAAGGGATTTTGGATGCACAAGTAGTGATCATACTTAGTAAAAAATGAAGGTTAGCAAAAGATTGAGAAGCGGCCAACCAAGAAACAAAAAATCTCATAAGCGAGCATTAAGCATAATTAACACAGAATAATGCACCATAAGTAGGATGTAATTTCATTGCATAACTATTGAATTTCGTGCTTGCATAGGGAGTCACAAACCTTAACACCAATATTCCTACAAAAGCATAATTACTCATCAACATGACTCGCATATCACATCATCATATCTCAAAACTATTGCCAAGAATCAAGTTTATTTTGTCCAATGATCTTCATGGAAGTTTTGATTACATCCTTCTTGGATATCTATCACTTTGGTACTAATTATCATCTGTTGCTTTTGATAAGCTCAAACAAATAAAAGTGAAGATCATGAGCATAATATTTCATTCTCTCAAATTAATTTAAGTGAAGCAAGAGAGAATTTCTTTAAAAAATTACTAACTCTCAAATAATTCTAAGTGAAGCAAGAGAGCATTTCTTCAAAAATACTAAGGCACACCGTGCTCAAAAAGATATAAGTGAAGCACTAGAGCAATTCCATAGCTCATAAAGATTTAAGTGAATCATAGAGAGCAATTCTAACAAGTCATGGCATAATTTTGGCTCTCTCAAATAGGTGTGTCTAGCAAGGATTCATGAATTAAAAAAAAGCAAAAAAAAGCAAAGACTCATATCATACAAGACGCTCCAAGCAAAACTCATAATATGTGACGAATAAAAATATAACTTTGAGTAAAATACCGATGGTCATTAGAAGAAAGAGGGGATGCCACTTGGGCATCCCCAAGCTTAGTTGCTTGCTTCTCTTTGGATAATAGATTGGGGCCATGGGCATCCCCAAGCTTAGGCTCTTCTTACTCCTTATTCCTTCTTCCATCGTAACATCACCCAAAACTTGAAAACTTCAACCACACAAAACTCAACAAAACCTTTGTGAGATCCGTTAGTATAAGAAAACAAATCACTATTATACGTATTGTTGCAAACCCATTCATATTTTATTTTTGCATTATATCTACTTTATTCCAACTTTTATATGGAGAAAACTCTTCAAAGAAAACCATAGAATTATAAAAACAAGCACACAACGCAAAGAAAACAGAATTTGTCAAAAACAGAACAGTCTGTAGCAATCTAGATATTTCAAATACTTATGTAACTCCAAAAATTCTGAAAAAGTAGGAACACGTGTGAAATTTATATATATATATATATATATATATATATATATATTCTGCAAAAAGAATTGGTATTTTATCATGCTTCTGTTAAAATTGAGAATTATTTCGTGAGCACAAAAGTTTCTGTTTTTCAGCAAGATCAAATCAACTATAACCCAATATGATCCTAAAGGCTTTGCTTGGCGCAAACACAAATTAAAACAAAAAAACACAATCATAACAGTAGAATAATTGTGCAAACGCTCAAGAACAGAAAGCAAGAGACAAAAATAAATTTTATTCGTTGGATTGCCTCCCAAGAAGCATTATCGTTTTACGCCCCTAGCTAGGCATAACACAAGGATCTACGTATTGTCATCTTTGTTTCTAGATCCATAAGATGCCCTCATGATTGATTCATATGGTGGCCTAATTCTTGTTCTAGGGAAGTGTTCCATTCCCTTCCTTCGTGGAAATTGAAATTTATATTGCCTTCTTTCATATCAATCACGGCACCAATAGTGCGTAAAAATGGTCTACTAAGAATAATTGGACAAGACGGATTGCAAACAATATCAAGAAAGATAGAATCTATGGGTACATAATTCCTATTTGCAAGAATAAGAACATCATCAATTCTTCCCATAGGATTTTTAATAGTAGAATTCGCCAAGTGCAAATTTAAAGAACATTCTTCAATATCGGTAAGACCAAGCACATCACATAAAGATTTCAGAATTGTAGAAACACTAGCACCCAAATCACATAAAGCAAAACATTCATAATTTTTAATCTTGACTTTGATAGTAGGTTCTCACTGATCATGTAATTTTCTCGGAATTGAAACTTCTAATTCCAACTTTTCTTCCAAGGCATCAACAATATCTTTTGTAAAAGCTTTATTTTGTTCATAAGCATGGGTGAATTTATCATGGATTGCAACAAAGAAATACAATCAATCAAAGATCAACAAGATTAAAGTCTTTGTAATCCAAAAGAGTGGGCACATCACTAGTTAAAGTTTTGACCTCTTCAAACCCACTTTTATCAATTTTCTCAACATGATTTTCACCTTCTGAATTATCGGGACGCCTTCTACCTAAAGTTGACTCTTCTTCAGTCCCTTTATTATCAATATTAATTTTACTAAGCAAAGAATCAATAGAAGAAACACCAACCATTTTAAGATATTCATCACTTTTATGAAAGCAATCACTAGAAAATGCCTTTTCTAAAATCTCTTCTAGCTCTAAGCATAGCGGTTCTTTTCTTACTTTCATACATAGAAACATAAAGAGCTTTAAATGATTCCTCAACTTTAGGCACAAAAATTTTCATCTTGAGATTTTCTACATCATGAGAAATTCGATCAACACTTCTAGACAAATCATCAATCTTATTCAACTTTTCTTCCATTGTAGCATTGAAAACTTGTTAAGTGTTGATAAATTCTTTAATATTATTCTCAACATCAGAGGTGTTCCTATTATTATTATTATTATAAGAAGGATTGCCATAGGAATTACCATAATTATTAGAGAAATTAGTAGGAAAAGGCCTAGGATTAAAATTACCTCTATAATCATTGTTATTGAAATTGTTTCGCGAGATAAAATTCACATCTATGGAATCACTATTTTTCTCAATCAAAGTAGACAAAGGCACGTCATTAAAATCAATAGAAGAACTTTTATTAGCAACCAATTTCATAAGAGCATCAACTTTTTCACTCAAAGAAGAAATTTCTTCAACCGAATTAACTTTTTTTTACTAGTAGGAGCTCTTTCGGTATGCCATTGTGAATAATTTGACATAATATTATTAAGGAATTTGGTGGCTTCACCCAAAGTAATTTCCATAAAAGTACCGCCCGCAGCGGAATCTAAAAGATTACGAGAAACAAAATTCAACCCCGCATAAATTTTTTGTATGATCATCCAAAGATTTAACCCATGAGTTGGGCAATTCCTTAGCATCAATTTCATCCTTTCCTAAGATTGTCCAACATGCTCATGTTCAAGTTGTTTGAAATTCATGGTCTAGGTTCTAAGGGAAATAATTTTCGCGGGCAGAAAATACTTAGTAATAAAAGCATCCTTGCACTTATCTCGAGAATCGATACTATTGCGAGGCAAAGAAGAAAACCAATTTTTTGCACGATCTCACAAAGAAAATGAAAATAATTTCAACTTCACAACATCATTGTCCACATCTTTTTTATTTTGCATATCGCATAATTCCACGAAGGTGTTAAGATGGGAAGCGGCATCCTCATTAGGAGTATCAGAGAATTGATCTTTCATAACAAGATTCAACAAAGCGATATTAATATCACAAGACTCCGCACTAGTGGCGGGAGGAGCAATCAGAGTGCTAATAAAATCATTGTTGTTGGTATTGGAGAAATCACACAACTTGGTGTTCTCTTGAGCCATGATGACTACGCAACAACATTGCACTCAAAAATAGATCCGACAAGAAAACAACGAACGAAAAAGAGGGCGAATAAAATGGCAAATTTTTTGTGAAGTGGGGGAGAGGAAAACAACAGGCAAATGGCAAATAATGTAAATTGAAAGGAGATGAGATTTTTTATTAGGAACCTGGTAGATGTTGATGATGTCTCCCCGGCAACGGCGCTAGAAATTCCTTTTGATGCTTGCTTGAACTACGTCGGTATTTCCGCAAAGAGGAAGGGATGATGCAGCATAGCAACGATAGGTATTTCCCTCAGTGATGAGACCAAAGTTATCAAACCAGTAGGAGAAGCACGCAACACTACGTGAACGACACCTGGACACGAATAACAAATACTTGCAACCTGACATATTAAAGGGGTTGTCAATCCCTTTCGGGTAATGGTGCCAGAAATTGGCAAGTAGACGGGATAAAAAATTGATAGATGGGATAAAGTGCAGCAAGATATTTTTGTATTTTTGGTTTAATAGATCATAAAATAAAAGCAAATGAAAATAGATCGCAAAGGCAAATATATTAAAGAAGAGACCTGAGGGCCGTAGATTTCACTAGTGGCTTCTCTCGAGAAAAATATCAAACGATGGGTAAACGAATTACTGTTGGGAAATTGATAGAACTTCAAATAATCATGGCGATATCCAGGCAATGATCATTATATACGCATCACGTCCAAGATTAGTAGACCGGCTCCTGCCTACATCTACTACCATTACTCCACACATCGACCGCTATCCAGCATTCATCTTGTGTATTAAGTTCATGGAAAAATGGAGAAATGCAATAAGAACGATGACATGATGTAGACAAGATCTATTTATGTACAAATAGACCCCATCTTGTTATCCTTAATGTCAACGATACATACGTGTCGGTTCCCCTTCTGTCACTGGGATCAAGCACCGTAAGATTGAACCCATCACAAAGCACCTCTTCCCATTGCAAGATAAATAGACCAAGTTGGCAAAAAAACCAAATATCGGAGAAGAAATACGAGGCTATAAGCAATCATGCATATAAGAGATCAAATAAGACTCAAATAACTTTCATGGATAAAAAGATAGATCTGATCATAAACTTAAAGTTCATCGGATCCCAACAAACACATCGCAAAAAGTGTTACATCATATGGATCTCCAAGAGACCATTGTATTGAGAATCAAAAGGGAGAGAGGAAACCATCTAGCTACTAACTACGGACACGTAGGTCTACAAAGAACTACTCACGCATCATCGGAGAGGCACCAATGGACATAATGAACCCCTCTGTGATGGTGTCTAGATTGGATCTGCTGGTTCTGGAACTTGCGGCGGCTGGAATTGATTTCCGTCGACTCCCGTAGGGGTTTCTAGAATATTGGGGTATTTATAGAGCGAAGAGGTGGTTCGGGAAGCCATCGAGGTGGGCACAACCCACCAGGGCGCACATGTGCCTCCAGGCGCGCCCTGGTGTCTTGTGCTCACCTCGTGCTCCCTCTTCGGCACTTCTTTGGCCCACTGGATATCTTCTAGTCGAAAAACAATCCACAAAAAGTTTCGTTGTGTTTGGACTCTGTTTGGTATTGATTTCCTATGATGTAAAAAACATGCAGAAAACGACAACTGGCACTAGGCACTATGTCAATAGGTTATTACCAAAAAAATGATATAAAATGATTGTAAAACATCCAAGAATGATAATATAACAGCATGGAACAATCAAAAACTATAGATACGTTGGAGACGTATCATTAGGCATCCCACCTTTCTTCATCAACAGCTATCAGTTAGTTTTGGTTGAGCCTAAGTTTTTACTTGTTCACATGATATGTGCAATTCTTGGAGTGTCCTTTTTGTTTTGTTTGCTATTTAAATAAAATACTTAGTTCTGAAAGTTTTAAATGAGAGAGAGTCCTCATATAGCTACTTAATCGTTTGACTACTGTTTGATCTTCACTTATATACATTTGGAGTAATTTTTCATTTACTCTTGTTCTCCACTTTTATCCTAAGAGTAAATTTTTGAATGAATTGAATATCATAAATTTGAAATTATATGTGCTTAATATACTTGTCTCATGCTTAGTAGTAGTTTCACATTGGGTTTAGAAAGTACAATCTATTGAAGTTTGACAATCACAATATTGGTCATACAAGCAATTTATGAATGGTCAATATAAGGAAGGGAATTTTCACATACAAATATATTATCTTGGACATATTTTATGATTATGAATACCCATTCATTATTTTAAAACTTAATCAATTAGTTGAAGTTGGACAAGGAAGACAACATAATGAGTTATGAGCTATGTTTAGGTATATTTGCATAGAAGTTATATTATTATGGATCCTCCAACATGTGGTGCTTGTTTAGGATCTTTCCTATCCAAAATTTTGTACTAAGTACTACTTGTGCCTCCATAAACCCTTAAACCCAGTTTCTTGCTATGAGTGCCCACCATATCTACATATGGATTGAATAAGATCCTTCAAGTAAGTTGTCATTGGTACAAAGAGCAATAAAAATTGCTCCCAAATATGTATGATTGATATGTCTCCAAAGTATCTATAATTTATGAAGTATTCATGCCATGTTTACAACAATTTTATATGGTTTTGGTATGATTTGCATGGAACTAACCCGGACATACGTTGTTTTTAGCAGAACTACTGCAGTGTTATTTTTTGTGCAGAAATAAAGTTCTCCAAATGAGCTGAAACTTTTTGACTTTTTTTGGAACAAAAGGGAACCCCGAAGCCTTGTGGGAGGGCCAAAAGAGCGACGAGGAGGGCATAACCCACCAGGGCACAATTGAGGGGCCTGGCTTGCCCCGGTGGGTTGTGTTCATCTCGAGGCTCATCTTAGCGTGCTTCCAACGCCAAAAATACTATAAATAGAGAAACCATCAGAAAATAACCCTAAATCAGAAGTTCCGCCGCAGCAAGCCTCTATAGCCACAAAAAACCGATCTAGACCCCATTTCGGCACTTTGCCGAAGGGCGAAATCATTACCGGTGGCCATCTACATCATCCTTGTGGCCACCATGATGAGGAGGGAGTAGTCCACCCTCGGGGATGAGGTTTGTACCAGTAGCTATGTGTTTAATCTCTCTCTCTCTCTTGTATTCTTGAGATGTCACAATCTTGATGTATCGCAGGCTTTGTTAATATAGTTGGATCATATGGTGTTTTCCCCTCTCTATCTTGTTATGAATTGGCTCTTCCCTTTGAGATTTTGTTTTATCGGATTGAATACTTTTATGGATTTGAGAGCACTTGATGTATGTCTTGCTATGAATACCCATCATGACGATGGAGTATCATATTGATTCACTTGATAATGTTTTGACACTCAACTCATGGATTCTTGAGGTGACATTGGAATAATCTATGCATACAGGTTGATGCACGTTCTCGTCTTTTGTTTCTCCGGTAAAAATCTTGGGCCACTCTTTGAGGTTCTCTGTGTTGCATTGAGTATTATGACTCTGAATTTTTTTTGGTGTTATTTTAGTATGAACTCTTGATAGATCGATCGGAAAGAATAACCTATGTTATTTTAGTATGAACTCTTGATAGATCGATCAGAAAGAATAACTTGGTGTTATTTTAGTACGAACTCTTAGATAGATCGATCAGAAAGAACAGCTACAAAAAATTTCTTCTTATGTTCTCCGCTAGAGAGGAACTCTGGAGTGACTTTTCATCGCACGTTGAGGGATGGTTATATATGACTCTAGGTACTAATGATCGCACTATTTTGGAGGGTGTTGAATCTTATTGTAATAATTATGAAAGTAGATTTGGAGAGGTCATGACTTTATTTAGTGATGAATCCACTATTTTGGAAGAGGATTGAATTGATGATGAGAACAAAGTTGCTATCCGTGATGATTATGGTGATGACATGTATGCTATAAAGAATAATGATAACAATGAAACTTGTCATCATGATTTTAATTTTCAATCCCATGATAGTTGTTTTGTTGAGTTTTCTCCCACTACTATTCATGAGAATAAACTTGCTTATGTGGATAGTAATAAAATTTCTATGCTTGTGGATCATGAAAAGAAAGCTTTATGTGGAACTTATATTGTTGAATTCATTCATGATGCTACTGAAAATTATTACGAGAGAGGAACATATGCTTGTAGGTATTGCAATAATATCAAGTTTCCTCTCTATGTGTTGAAAATCTTGAAGTTTTGCTTGTTTTGCCTTCCTATGCTAGTTGATTCTTATTCCCATGAATTTTTTTCTCACAAAATCCCTATGAATAGTAAGTGGGTTAGGCTTAAATGTTCTAGTCATATGCTTCATCATGCTCTTGTGATGTTTCAACTCTTATCTTTTATGCGAGCATCATTGAAATCATCATGCCTAGCTAAAAAGGCATTCAAAAGCGCTTGTTGGATGACAACACAACACTTACCCCTACTGTTTTTGTGTGTTCACATGATTATGCTACGGTAGTAATCATATTTTATTTCTTTTGCTTCAATAAAGTGCCAAGTAAAGCCTTTGGGATTATGTTTGGTGATAGTTGATTTGATCTTGTTGGAAAACAGAAACTTTTGCGTCTAGTAAAAAAAATTGCAAAAATCATAGAAGTGATGAAAGCTTCTGAATTTTTTACACAAGATTTATATACAAATTTCCTACATCGTCCTAATGTTTCATAATTTTTGGAGTTATAGAAGTATGGTTAGAGTACAAATTACTACTAGCTGCTCTGTTTTTGACAGATTCTGTTTTCAATGCATAGTTTGCTCGTTTTCTAGTTTCTATGGCTTATATTGCTCAATATAAATTGAGGAAATGATAAGGTACATTAGGCATTGTGTAAGAACAATTATGAATCTTGTCTCTGATAGTACCAAAGTGAATGATTTGTCTTTATCATACTAACCCATCTCACGAAGTTCCGTTAAGTTTTGTGTGATTGAAGTTTTCAAGTTTTGGGTGAGATATCGATATGAGGAGAACAAGGAGTGAAAAGACCCTAAGATTGGGGCACCCTGAAGGCAATATTCAAGGAAGATCCAAGCAACTAAGCTTGGGGATGCCTTGGAAGGCATCCCCTCTTTCGTCTCCAACAATATCGGTAACCTTACTTGAGGCTATATTTTTATTCATCACATGATATGAGTTTTGCTTGGAGTGTAATTTTATTTTGTTTTTATTTGCTTGTTGTTATTTATAATAATGCTTTGCATCTTTTACTTCAATAAAAATGTCAAGTATAGCCTTTGTCATGCTTATTTTGCAAGTCTATATGTGGCTGTTTGAAAACAGAAAGTTGCACGCTAGTGCGTCAATTCTTGAAAAATTTCAGAATTTCATAAAATTTTGAAACTTTTTGCAGAATAATATATAATAAATTCTCTACATTTTGGCAATTTTTCAGAATTTTTGGAGTTAAATAAGTATGGATACTTCTTCATCCATTACATACTATCCTGTTTTGGCAGATTGTTGTTATGTTTGCATTGTTTGCATATGTTTGCCTGTTTAATGATTCTATTTGAGGATAGGAGTATTAAATATGCAGAGGCATTTAGTATGCAATATTAAATAATAATTTTAATGATTTGCGACAGTAGATAATGATAAGGTTATTGCATTGATTTATACTAACTTATCTCATGAGTTCTTGTTGAGTTTTGTGTGGATGAAGTTTTTAAATTTAGGGAAATCATGGTATAAAAGGAATCAATAAGACACAAGAGATAAAGCTTGGGGATCCCCAAGGCATCCAAATTAATATTTCAAGAAGTCTCAAGCATCTAAGCTTGGGGGTGTCCCGGTAGGCATCCCACCTTTCTTCATCAACAATTATCGGTTAGTATCGGTTGAGCCTAAGTTTGCACTTCTTCACATGATGTGTGCTATTCTTAGAATGTCATTTTATTTTGTTTTTGCTTTCTGTTTTGATAAAAAAATATGTAAATCTGGAAGTTTTTAAATAAGAGAGAACCGTCAATTAGCTACCCCTTTACTTAACTACTCGCTTGATCTTCACTTGTATCTTTTTGGAGTAGTTTGTCGAACACTCTTGTGCTTCACTTATATTATTTTGAGAGTTGATACTAGTGATGATAATTTGCACAAGGTATGAAATTGGTCATGATATGATGAATATCCAAGAAGGATATAATAAAACTTTCATGTAGATCATTGGATATGATAATTTTGATTCCTTGCAATAGTTTTGTGATATGCAGATAACAATATGTGAGTCATGTTGGTGAGTAATTATGATTTAGTAAGAATATTGGTGTTAAGGTTTGTGATTTCCTATGCAAGCATGAAAGTCAATAGTTATGCAATGAAATTACATCCTACTTGTGGTGCATTATTCGGTGTTAGTTATGCTCAATGCTTGTTTATGTGATTTTTTGTTTCTTGGTAGGTTACTTATCAATCTTTTTGCTAGCCTCCATTTGTACTAAGAGGGAATACTACTTGTGCATCCAAAATCCTTAAACCTAGTTTTGCCACATGAGTCCACCATACCTACCTATATGCGGTGTTTCCATGCCATTCTGAGTAAATTTGTATGTGCCATCTCTAATTTTCAAAATGAATTTCCTTTTTGTGTGCTCGTACCGCTCATGAAGCGGTAGGGGGTGATGTCGCTTGAAGCTGCGTCGGTATTTCCCCAAAGAGGAAGGGATGATGTAGCACAACGGCGGTAGGTATTTCCCTTAGATATGAAACCAAGGTTATCGAACCAGTAGGATAACCAAGCAACACAATGTAAACAGCACCTGCACACAAATAACAACTTCTCACAACCCGACGTGTTTAAGGGTTGTCAATCCCTTCCCGGGTACGGCGCCTCAAGATAGGCAAACCGACGTGAGGTAAATTTGTAGTAGATTGATAGATCGAACGCCAAACAAATAAATAAGAATAAATTTGCAGTAAAGTATTTTTGGGTTTTTGGATTAATATATCTGAAAATAAATGGCAAATAAAATAGATCACAAAGGCAAATAATATGAGAAAGAGACCTAGGGGCCGTAGGTTTAACTAGTGGCTTCTCTCGAGAAAAATAGCAAAGTGGTGGGTGAACAAATTACTGTTGGGCAATTGATAGAACTTCAAATACTCATGATGATATCCAGACAATGATCATTACATATGCATCACGTCCATGATTAGTAGACCGAATCCTACCTGCATCTACCACTATTACTCCACACATCGACCGCTATCCAGCATGCATCTAGTGTATTAAGTTCGTGGAGAAATGGAGTAATGCAATAAGAACGATGACATGATGTAGACAAGATCTATCTATGTAGAGATAGACCCCATCGTTTTATCCTTAGTAGCAACGATACATACATGTTGGTTCCTTTTCTGTCACTGGGATCAGGCACCGTAAGCTCGAACCCACTAGAAAGCACCTCTTCCCATTACAAGATAAATAGATCAAGTTGGCCAAACAAAACCCAAATATCAGAGTAGAAATACGAGGCTATAAGAGACCATGCACAAAAGAGATCAAAGAAACTCAAATACTTTCATGGATATAAAAAGATAGATATGATCATAAAGTCAATGTTCATCGATCCCAACAAACACACCACAAAAGAGTTACATCATATGGATCTGCAAGAGTCCATTGTATTGAGAATCAAGAGAGAGAGGAAGCCATCTAGCTACTAACTACAGACCCGAAGGTCTACATAGAACTACTCATCCATCATCGAAGAGGCACCAATGGAGGTGGTGAACCCCATCTGAGATGGTATCTAGATTGGATCTCGTGGTTCTGGACTCTGCGGTGGCTGGATGAATATTTCGTCGACTCCCCTAGGGTTTTGGAAATATTGGGGTATTTATAGAGCAAAGAGGCGGTCCGGGGGGCAGCCGAGGTGGGCAGAACCCACTAGGGCGCGCTTGGGCCTCCTGGCGTGCCCTGGTGGGTTGTGCCTCCCTCAGGGCACCCCCTAGGTGCAACCAGGACCCGTTGTGTCCCTTTTGGCTTATAAAAATTCTTCGTAAAGTTTCGTGGCATTTGGACTCCCTTTGATATTGATTTTCTGTGATGTAAAAAACATGGAAAAAACAACAATTGGCACTTGGCATTATGTCAATAGGTTAGTACCAAAAATGATATAAATGACTATAAAATGATTATAAAACATCTAAGATTGATAATATAACAGCATGGAACAATCAAAAATTATAGATACGTTGGAGACGTATCAGCATCCCCAAGCTTAACTCCTACTTGTCGTCGAGTAGGGAAGTGATAAAAACAGAATTTTTTGATGTGGAATGCTGCCTAACATGTCATATCATACTTCTTTCTTTATAGCATGGACATTTGGACTTTTATATTGTTCAAAGCAATAGTCTAGTTTTGACATGATAATTTAAATACTCAAGCATATCAACAAGCAACCATGTCTTTCAAAATATCAACGCTAAAATAAGCTATCCCTGGCCCATCATGCTCGACCATTGATCCATTCATGAAACATACTCGCATATTAGCTACACCCAATACTCAAGTACAATCATATTGCCTCCTAGTTGGTGCTTCTATAAGAGAAGATGGAGACTCAAATTCAAAATAAAATTTTCATAAAGTAAAAGATAGGCCCTTCGCAGAGGGAAGTAGGGATTTGTAGAGGTGCTAGAGCTCAAGGTGAAAAACTTAGAGATAAAAACATTTCAGTATGTGTATCCATCCCACCAACGAAAATGACTTAGAGTTACCAATACTTTACATGCATAAATATATCATAGGCGGTTCCCAAACAGAAAATAAAGTTTATTCCTTTTTCCACCATACGTTCACTTTCCATGGCTAGCCGTATCCATGGTTGCCCTCCATACCAACACTTTCCGAGGAATTTATTATTTGACAACATAAAGTAAATTCATTTTTTTCATTTTGGGACTGGGCATCCCTAATACCTTTGCCTTACTCTCGTGCAATGACAAGTGAATAAACACTCATCTTGAGAATAACACATCTAGCATGGAAAATATTAGCCACCCCTCACCGCTCCGCGAGCGAAACAAACACACAAAAGAGAAGTTTATTTTTGAAAATTAGAGATGGCACATGAAAATTTGCTTAGAATGGTAAAAGAATACCGCATATAGGTAGATATAGTGGACTTATGTGGCAAAACTGGTTTAAAGGTTTTTGGATGCGCAAGTAGTGATCATACTTAGTGCAAAATGAAGGCTAGCAAAAGATTGGGAAGCGACCAACCAAGAAACGAATAATCTCTTAAGCTAGCATTAAGCATAACTAACACCGAATAATGCACCATAAGTAGGATATAATTTCATTGCATAACTATTGACTTTCGTGCTTGCATAGGGAATCACAAACCTTAACACCAATATTATTACTAAAGCATAATTACTCATCAAGATGACTCACATATCACATCATCATATCTCAAAACTATTACTAAGAACCAAGTTTATTTTGTCCAATGATCTTCATGAAAGTTTTATTATATCCTTCTTGGATATCTATCACTTTGGGACTAATGTTGCTTTTGACAAGCTCAAACAAATATAAGTGAAGATCATGAGCATAAATTTATTTCTCTCAAATTAATTTAAGTGAAGCAAGAGAGAATTTCTTGAAAATTTTACTAACTCTCAAATAAATCTAAGTGAAGCAAGAGAGCATTTCTTCAAAAATACTAAGCACACCGTGCTAAAAAAGATATATGTGAAGCACTAGAGCAAGTCCATAGCTAATAAAAATTTAAGTGAAGCATAGAGAGCAATTCTAAAAAGTCATGACATAATTTTGTCCAGCAAGAGATCAAGACTAAAAACAGAAAAAAGAAAAGACGCATATCATACAAGGCGCTCCAAGCAAAACACATAGTATGTGACGAATAAAAATATAGTTTCGAGTAAAATACCGATGGTCGTTACAAGAAAGAGGGGATGCCACTCGGGGGCATCCCCAAGCTTAGTTGGTTGCTCATTTTGGGATAATATCTTGGGATGCCGGGGCATCCCCAAGCTTAGGCTCTTCTACACCTTATTCCTTCATCCATCGTAAGATAACCCAAAACTTGAAAACTTCAATCACACAAAACTCAACAAAACCTTCGTGAGATCCGTTAGTATAAGAATAATAAATCACTACTATAAGAGTTGTATCTAACCAATTCATATTATGTTATTTCATTATATCTACTGTATTCCAACTTTTCTATGGCAAAAACTCATCAAAGAAAACCATAGAGCCATCAAAATAAGCACAAAACACAAAGAAAACAGAATCTGTCAAAACAGAACAGTCTCTAGAAATCTGACTATTTCGAATACTTCTATAACTCCAAAAATTATGAAAAATTGGGAAGACCTGGAAAATTTGTATATTGATCTACTGCAAGTGGAATGGGTATTTTATCGCTCTGGTAAAAAAATGAAAATTAATTTCGTGAGCGTAAAAGCTTTATTTTGTTCATAAGCATGGGGTGTATTTATCATGGATTGCAATAAAGAAATACAATCAATCAAAGAGAAACTATCATAATTAAAGTTTTTGTAATCCAAAAGAGTGGGTACATGATACGTCTCCAACGTATCTATAATTCTTGATTGTTCCATGCTAATATATAATCTATTTTGGATGTTTAATGGGCTTTAATATGCTCTTTTATATTATTTTTGGGACTAACCTATTAACCAGAGGCCCAGTGCCAGTTTTTGCTTTTTTGCCTATTTTAGAGTTTTGCAGAAAAGGAATGCCAAACGGAGTCCAAACGGAATGAAACCTTCGCGATGATCTTTCTTGGACCGAAAGCAATCCAGAAGACTTGGAGTCGAAGTCTGGAACTCCACGAGGAAGCCACAAGGCAGGAGGGTGCACACAAGGGAGTAGGCACGCCCCCACCCTCGTGGGCCCCTCGTAGCTCCACCGAGGTACTTCTTTCACCTATATATACTCTTATACCCTAGAAACATCGGGGAGAGCCATGAAACCACTTTTCCACTGCCGCAACCTTCTGTGCCCGTGAGATCCCATCTTGGGGCCTTTTTCGGATCTCCGCCGGAGGGGGAATCGATCACGGAGGGCTTCTACATCAACACCATTGCCTCTCCGATGAAGCGTGAGTAGTTTACCACAGACCTTGGGGTCCATAGTTATTAGCTAGATGGCTTCTTATCTCTCTTTGATTCTCAATACAAAGTTCTCCTTGATGTTCTTGGAGATCTATTCAATGTAATACTCTTTTGCGGTGTGTTTGTTGAGTTCCGATGAATTGTCGATTTATGAACAAGATTATCTATGAATATTATTTGGTTCTTCTCTGAATTCTTATATGCATGATTTGATATCTTTGCAAGTCTCTTTGAATTATCGATTTAGTTTGTCCTACTAGATTGATCTTTCTTGCAATGGGAGAAGTGCTTAGCTTTGGGTTCAATCTTGCGGTGTTCTTTCCCAGTGACAGTAGGGGCAGCAAGGCACGTATTGTATTGTTGACATCGAGGATAAAAAGATGGGTTTTATATCATATTGCTTGAGTTCATCCCTCTACATCATGTCATCTTGCTTAATGCGTTACTCCGTTCTTATGAACTTAATACTCTAGATGCATGCTGGATAGCAGTCGATGTGTGGAGTAATGGTAGTAGATGCAGAATCGTTTCGATCTACATGACACATACGTGATGCCTGTATTCATGATAATTGCCTTAGATATCTTCATAACTATGCGCTTTTCTATCAATTGCTCGGCGGTAATTTGTTCACCCACCGTAGTACATGCTATCTTGAGAGAAGCCACTAGTGAAACCTATGGCCCCTGTGTCTCTTTCCTATTATATTACATCTCTTTTATTTACATCGCATCTCATTTACTATTTTGCAATCTTTACTTTCCAATCTATACAATAAAAATATCAAAAATATTTAATTTACTATCTCTATTAGATCTCACTTTTGCGAGTGACCGTGAAGGGATTGACAACCCCTTTATCGCGTTGGTTGCAAGGTTCTTGATTGTTTGTGCAGGTACTAGGTGACTTGTGCGTTGTCTCCTACCGCATTGATACCTTGGTTCTCAAAACTGAGGGAAATACTTACGCTACTTTGCTGCATCACCCTTTCCTCTTCAAGGGAAAACCAACACATGCTCAAGAGGTACCAAGAAGGATTTCTGGCACTGTTGCCGGGGAGATCTATGCCAAGTCAAGACCTACCAAGTACCCACCATAAACTCTTCTCCCTCGCATTACATTATTTGCCATTCACCTCTCATTTTCCTCTCCCTCACTTCTAAAATGATTTTCGAGAACCTTTGCCTTTTCTTCGCCTCTCTTTCGTTCGTCTTTTTTGTTTGCCCTTATGTCTTACTTGGATTGTTTGCTCGTTTGGTTGGTATAATTGTGTGTTTATTGCAAATTAGAACCAAAACTTATGGATCCTCATCCACTTGCTAATCTTTTTAAGAGATCCAGTTATGTCGAACCAATTGCTAGTGAGTTGAGTGCACTAGATTATCTTTATGAAGTTTTGCTTGAAATCCGTGAATCTGAAAATTGTGATGAAGTGATTCATGAAGTGATTCACGATAGATCTCTGAATAAAAAGCATGATTGCAATGATGTTATTATAAATTCCATTAATATCAATTGTTCTAATAATATGCAAAACCCTAACCTTGGGGATGCTAATTTTGCTATGTCTACTACTTGTTGCATTGATCATGATTGGGGTGATTCTTCTTATAATCTTAAAAGTTTATTTAAGCCCCATGATGAATATGAGATTGATAATAATGTTTGCAATAATATTGAAAGTGGGTTTGGAAGAGTGTCAACTTTAGATCCCACATATTTGGATAACGTTCAATGTTATGAAGTTTTTGATAAAAGTGGGTACAGAGAGGTCATAACTTTATTTTATGATAATCCCACTATTTTGGAAGAGTGTCAACTTTGCATGCATGTGGATCATAAAGATAAAATTTATGTGATAGCTATATTGTTGAATATGATTATGATCCTACATGTAACTATTATGAGAGAGGAAAATATGGTTGTAGAAATTTTCGTGTCACTAAATTACCTCTTTGTTATGTTGAGATTGATATTGTTTCTTTCTCCTTCCTTGCATGTGCTAGTTTTTGCTTATCTTGATAATTTGTTTGCTTATACAATGCCTATGCATAGGAAGTATGTTAGACTTAGATGTGATTTTCATATGCTTCATGATGCTCCCTTCGTGTTTCAATTGCTATCTTTCATGTGAGCATCATTAAAATTATAGGTGCCTAGCTAGGGGCGTTAAACGATAGCGCTAGTTGGGAGGCAACCCAATTTTATTTTTGTTTTTTGCTTTTTGCTTTTTGCTTCCTGTTTTTGTGTGTTAACACAATTATGATACTATTATGATTGTTTTTTTTATGTTTAAATTAGTGTTTGTGCCAAGTAAAGCCTTTTGGATCTTCTTGGGTGATAGTTGTTTGATCTTGCTGAAAAAACAAAAACTTTTATGCTCACGAAATTAATTTTCATTTTTTTACCAGAGAGAAATAAAATACCTACTCCACTTGCAGTAGATAAATATACAAATTTCTCAGGCCGTCCTATTTTTTCAGAATTTTTGGAGTTACATAAGTATTCGAAAGTTATAGATTGCTACAGACTTTTCTGTTTTTGACAGATTCTATTTTTCGTGTGTTGTTTGCTTATTTTGATGAATCTATGAGTAGTATCGGGGGGTATGAACCATAGAGAAGTTGTAATACAGTAGGTTTAACACCAATATAAATAAATAATGAGTTCATTACAGTACCTTCAAGTGGTGATTTATTTTCTTATACTAACGGAGCTCATGAGATTTTCTGTTGAAGTTTTGTGTTGTGAAGTTTTCAAGTTTTTGGGTAAAGATTTGATAGATTTTGGAATAAGGAGTGGGAAGAGCCTAAGCTTGGAGATGCCCAAGGCACCCCAAGGTAAAATTCATGGACAACCAAAAGCCTAAGCTTGGGGATGCCCCGGAAGGCATCCCCACTTTCGTCTTCGTCTATCGGTAACTTTACTTGAGGCTATATTTTTATTCACGACATGATATGTGTTTTGCTTGGAGCGTCTTGTAACGTTTGAGTCTTTTTATTTTTAGTTTACCACAATCATCCTTGATGTACACACCTTCTGGGAGAGACACGCATGAATCGGAATTTATTAGAATACTCTATGTGTGTCACTTATATCTTTTGAGCTAGATAATTTTGCTCTAGTGTTTCACTTATATCTTTTTAGAGGACGACGGTGATTTTATTTTATAGAAATTATTGATATCTCATGATTCACTTATATTATTTTGAGATTCTTTCAGAACAGCATGGTAATTTCCTTTGGCTATAAAACTAGTCCTAATATGATGGGCATCCAAGATGGTTATAATAAAAACTTTCATATAAAGTGCGTTGAATACTGTGAGAAGTTTGATTCTTTATGATTGTTTTGAGATATGAAGATGGTGACATTAGAGTCATGCTAGTAGAGTAGTTGTGAATTTGAAAGATACTTGTGTTAAAGTTTGTGATTCCCGTAGCATGCATGTATGGTGAACCATCATGTGATGAAGTTGGAGCATGATCTATTTATTGATTGTCTTCCTTATGAGTGGCCGTTAGGGACGAGCGATGGTCTTTTCCTACCAATCTATCCCCCTAGGAGCTTGCGCGTAGTATTCGTTTCGATAACTAATAGATTTTTGCAATAAGTTTGTGAGTTCTTTATGACTACTGTTGAGTCCATGGATTATATGCACTCTCACCCTTCCACCATTGCTAGCCTCTCTAGTACCGTGCAACTTTCACCGGTACCATAAACCCACCATTTACCTTCCTTAAAACAGCCACCATACCTACCTATTACGGCATTTCCATAGCCATAACGAGATATATTGCCATGCAACTTTCCACAGTTCCGTTTATTATGACACGCTCCATCATTGTCATATTACCTTGCATGATCATGTAGTTAACATCGTATTTGTGGAAAAGCCACCATTCATAATTATTTCATACATGTTACTCTTGATTCATTGCACATTCCGGTACACCACCGGAGGCATTTACATAGAGTCATATTTTGTTCTAAGTATCGAGTTGTAATTCTTGAGTTGTAAGTAAATAAAAGTGTGATGATCATCATTATTAGAGCACTGTCCCAGTGAGGAAAGTATGATGGAGACTATGATTCCCCCACAAGTCGGGATGAGACTCCGGATGAAAAAGATAAATAAAGAGGCCAAAAAAGCGAGCCCCCGCCCCCAAAAAAATGAGAGAAAAAGAGAGAAGGGACAATGCTACTATCCTTTTTCCACACTTGTGCTTCGAAGTAGCACCATGATCTTCAAGATAGAGAGTCTCTTATTTTGCCACTTGCATATACTAGTGGGAATTTTTCATTATAGAACTTGGCTTGTATATTCCAATGATGGGCTTCCTCAAAATGCCCTAGGTCTTCGTGAGCAAGCGAGTTGGATGCGCACCCACGTAGTTTCTTTTTGAGCTTTCATACACTTATAGCTCTAGTGCATCCGTTGCATGGTAATCCCTACTCACTCACATTGATATCTATTGATGGGCATCTCCATAGCCCGGTGATACGCCTAGTTGATGTGAGACTATATTCTCCATTTTGTCTTCTCCACGACCACCCATATATTCCACCTATAGTGCTATATCCATGGCTCATGCTCATGTATTGCGTGAAGATTGAAAAAGTTTGAGAACATCAAAAGTATGAAACAATTGCTTGGCTTGTCATCCGGGTTGTGCATGATTAAATATTTTGTGTGATGAATATAGAGCATAGCCAGACTATATGATTTTGTAGGGATAGCTTTCTTTGGCCAAGTTATTTTAAGAAGACATGATTGCTTTGTTAGTATGCTAGAAGTATTATTGTTTTTATGTCAATATTAAACTTTTGTCTTGAATCTTTCGGATCAGAACATTCATGCCACAATAAAGAAAATTACATTTATAATTATGTTAGGTAGCATTCCACATCAAAAATTCCGTTTTTTATCATTTACCTACTCGAGGACAAGCAGGATTTAAGCTTGGGGACGCTTGATACGTCTCCAATGTATCTATAATTTTTGATTGTTCCATGCTATTATATTATCTATTTTGGATGTTTAATGGGCTTTAATATGCTCTTTTGTATTATTTTTGGGACAAACCTATTAACCGGAGGCCCAGTTCCAGTTTCTATTTTTTTCCTACTTTAGGGTTTTGCAGAAAAGGAATACCGAACGGAATGAAACCGCAGCGATCATCTTTCATGGACCGAAAGCAATCCAGAAGACTTGGAGTCGAAGTATGGAACTCCATGAGGAAGCCACAAGGCAGGAGGGTGCGCCCAGGGTGGTAGGCGCGCCCCCACCCTCGTGGGCCCCTCGTAGCTCCACCAACGTACTTATTTCTCCTATATATACTCTTATACCCTAGAAACATCATGGAGAGCCACGAAACCACTTTTCCACCGCCACAACCTTCTATACCCATGAGATCCCATCTTGGGGCCTTTTCTGGCAATCTGCCGGAGGGGGAATCGATCACGGAGGGCTTATACATTAACACCATTGCCTCTCCGATGAAGCGTGAGTAGTTTACCACATACCTTCGGGTCCATAGTTATTAGCTAGATGGCTTATTCTCTCTCTTTCATTCTCAATACAAAGTTTCCTCAATGTTCTTGGAGATCTTTCGATGGAATACTCTTTTGCGGTGTGTTTGTCGAGATCCGATGAATTGTGGATTTATGAACAAGATTATCTATGAATATTATTTGGTTCTTCTCTGAATTCTTATATGCATGATTTGATATCTTTGCAAGTCTCTTTGAATAATAGGTTTAGTTCGGCCTACTAAATTGATCTTTCTTGCAATGGGAGAAATGCTTAGCTTTGGGTTCAATCTTGCAGTGTCCTTTCCCAGTGACAGTAGGGGCACAAGGCACGTATTGTATTGTTGTCATCGAGGATAAAAAGATGGGGTTTATATCATATTGCTTGAGTTTATCCCTCTACATCATGTCATATTGCTTAATGCGTTACTCCGTTCTTTTGAACTTAATACTCTAGATGCATGCTGGATAGTGGTCGATGTGTGGAGTAATAGTAGTAGATGCAGAATCATTTCGATCTACTTGACACGGACGTGATGCCTATATTCATGATCATTGCCTTAGATATCTTCATAACTATGCGCTTTTCTATCAATTGCTCGGCCGTAATTTGTTCACAAACCATAATACATGCTATCTTGAGAGAAGCCTGTAGTGAAACCAATTGTTGACACACGAACACGTCACGTGTACCCTCGATGCCGGGGGTGATGCACCGCAACTCACGTCGAAGGAGACCCGACCGACAGCGCGATACGCAAGACAGTCGACGGGCGCTTTTGCAGACCCGAAAACCCCACACCCCTGGGAGGGACCCCGTCAGGGAGTGCGGCGGCTATGGGCTGCCCTAGGTCGATTCGCTCGCCCCTAGAGCCTCGGGATTCGCAGCTCTAAAACACGAAGAACAGCGAAGAACAAGATAGAAAAACGGTGGAGAGATAAAACGTAGATGAAAAAGTAGTATATTGATTTGTTCGATTGTGTGTTGTTCAATCGGCCGTCACCCCCAACATATATAAGAGGCGGCTGGACTTCCCGTACAAGTAAAGGATTCATCTAGGCTTTCCTTACAAGAAAAATTACATCAATTCACGTCCTAGAGTCCTAATTCTATTCCAACTCGGATTCAGTCTGAATCTGGCCCAAACTCTGTCTTCCTTCTTGCGTGGGCCGCCGAGCTTGCATATGATCTCCGATCGAGATGGCCCAAATATCAAACTTGTGTGCCTCGACGATAAGAACAACTCTCATGTTGATCACTTTTTCAAATAAGGCCATCTTGAATACTTTTCGAGGTCATCTTTATCTTCCAGTCGGACTCGGTCTTGCAGTAGACTGGATTATCCGAGTCTCGTAGTGAATTTTTAGGCTATATATTATCTCTGATGATGATGACTCCAAAATCAAAGTTTACCGCCTTGATGATACACACAAGTTTTGTATTGAACACTTCTTCATCCAAGGTCATTTTGATAAACTTTCGAGCACATGTTCAATTTCACTCGGACTTGAGCTCATCCACTCAGATATTAGATACTTTCACTCGGATCGTCCGATTGGACTTTTTCACTCGGAAGACAATCTTTCACTCGGATGACTATATTTCCACTCAGAAGGCACTATCTTATTCACTCGGATGACTATATTTCCACTCGGAAGGCACTATCTTATTCAATCGGCAAGTTTTCGTCCCGATGGTAATCTTTTCACTCGGAATATTTTCACCTGGACGACAATTTCACTCGGATGATCATATTTTCCCTCGGATGACTATATTTCCACTTGGATAATAATAAGTTCATCCGATTTCACTCGACCGTAAACTTTCACTCAGATGGTAAACTTTTCACTCGGGTTTCCGACTGAAAACATAGCCCGATCTTGATTTGTCTCTCCAGGCCTCATACGACCTCGGATTGAGAAGAACTATATATGAAAATCGATCGGCTTGACGAGACGAAACTTTTCCGTGTTGAAGGTTTTTTGATTCAAGGCCGTATTGATGGCCGAATTACTCGCGCAACCTATCAGACAAGTGTCTGGCACCTCGCGCCATATTTCCGTTGAGGTTCAGTCTGCAGTATATTGCCTCTAACTTTTGCATATGAACTCGGATTGAGATGATCTATATATCAAAATCAATTGCCTTGACGATACGAAGACAATTCTTTAAGAGTGCTCCTTCATCCGAGGTTATCTTGAATACGTGATTGGCCGCAAACCACTCGGAACATTGAACTATGCCACTCGGAGTATAGTTTCGGTCCGTAAGATAAAGTCGAATGAATATAACCGAAACATCTAAGTGGTTCCACTCGGTGACGTGAATATTTTTATGCTGAAAACTCATTCACTCGAGACCATCTTCATTGCAATCTATATCTTGCCAAAATCAGGTGTCAACACATGCCCCCCTGTTTTTCGGCAAAGCTTGCACGCCGAAAAATAATATGCATAGTGTTTGTTCTAAGGACGATATCAACACTCCATCGGCCATTTATTTTTTTAGGGAGACAATTATGTATCTCCATGTTTGTGCTAAGGGCAATAATCGTATATCGGCCATTGCCCACTTAGGCTTCCTGCCACACACTCGGGTGCTACTTCTTCAAATATTTGCCATTGAGAGCTCGAGGTAACAATGCCCCTTGTATTGATTCCACCAAATATGAATTTCCGGGAACAACTCTTACAATTCTAAAAGGACCTTCCCAACTTGGAGACCACTTCCCGAATTTTCTATCTCTTGAACCAATCGGCAGAATCACTTTCCAAACGAGATCACCAACTTGAAAATTCTTCAACTTGACTTTCTTATTGTAAGCCCTTGCCACCCTCAACTTATCTCTCTCTATGGCATTCAAAGCAGCCAAAAGTTTATCAGCAACCTCATCAATGTTGTCCATCATCAAGTTATAGAAGTCTATTGCCGATAAATCATTTTGTTTCGCTATTCTCAAAGCATTCAAATTTACTTCCACCGGTAAAACAACCTCCTGACCATATACTAGCTCATATGGAGTCACTTTCGTAGCACCATGCCTTGAGATTCTATGTGCCCATAATGCCTCAGACAACAAGTCATGCCATCTCTTTGGATTATCCTCAATCTTCTTCTTGATGAGCTTGATTAAAATTTTATTGCTAGACTCAGCTTGTCCATTAGCTTGGGCATAATATGGAGAGGAATTGAGCAACTTTATGTTATAAGATTTGGCAAACTCTCTGACTTGGTGTGACATGAAAGATGAACCTTGATCTGTAGTTAACGTTTGAGGAATACCGAATCTATGAATAATGTGCTCGGTTATGAATTGAATTACCTCCGTATGCGTCATGTTCTTGAGAGGTACTGCTTCAGACCATTTAGTGAAATAATCAGTTGCCACCAATACGAACCGATGCCCTTTTGAGGAAGACAGATGGATTTGTCCAATGAAATCTAAACCCCAACCTCTGAAAGGCCACGGTTTGATAATAGGATGTAACATAGCAGCAGGAGCCAATTGAATATCACCAAACTTTTGACAAGCTTCACACCCCTTATAATATCTGAAGCAATCATTAATCATAGTCGGCCAATAAAACCCAGCACGTCGCAATAACCATTTCATCTTGGGAGCCGACTGGTGAGTGCCACAAATACCTTCATGTACTTCTCCCATAGCAACTCTTGCCTGGTCCTCGTCCAAACACTTTAGAAGAACATCATTGACGGTTTGGCGATAAAGACCATCATCTCTCATTGTATACTTGAAAGCCATACGCCGAACATCCCTGTCCACCCTTTCACTCGGATTGCACAAGTAATCAACAATGGGCTTCCTCCAGTCGGGATTGTCACCTACACTAGACTTTTTGTTAATGGCCGAATCAGTGGGTTCAGGTTCGGCCTCTCCCATATTGGCAAGACAAGACATCGGTCTTTGAGAGATATGAAACATGCCATGATCAACATGATATCCGGATGCTTGTTGTGCCAATTCATTTGCTTTCCAATTGTCATGTCTAGATATATGAGCAATGCTAAAGCAATCCAAAGTAGAAATTATATCTAGACATCTATCAAGATAAACATTAAGTGATTCATCCAAACACTGAAAGACTTTGGATATTTGCTGCACCACTAGTAACGAATCACCATAAGCCTCAATATGTGTAGCACCTATAGCAAGTAACATCTCTAGGCCGAATAACAATGCTTCATATTCGGCTTGATTGTTTGTGCAAAAATATTCTAAGCGGCATGAGGCTTCAAAAACAGCACCATGAGGAGATATATAAACAATACCAACACCTTGGCCATTGCTACAACCTGAACCATCAAAGTATAATCTCCATGGTACTAATGAAACAAGGTTCATATCAACATCATGCTTGTTATTAACCCGATGTTCAACAATGAAATTAGCAAGAATTTGGACTTTCATGGATTTTAGAGATTCATAAGCCAAATCATATTCAATCAAAGCATAAGCCCACTTGCCAATTCTACCACTAAGAATTGGCCTATGCAACATGTATTTAATGACATCGGTTTGACAAGCTACAACACAAACACTCGGCACTAAATAATGTCTCAGTTTTGTGCAAGCATAATATAAGCATAGACATAATTTCTCAATAAATGTATACCTTGTCTCTGCGTCCAATAAGCGGTGGCTCAAATAAGTGATGGCATGCTCTTTTCCTTCGGACTCTTGAGTTAGAACAACACCAATAACTCCTTCCTCTACTGCAATGTAAAGTCTGAAGAGTTCCCTATGCTTGGGTGCTCTCATCACCGGAGGAGTGCACAAATAATTTTTGATCATATCAAATGCTTCTTGCTGTTTTGCCCCCCAAGTGAAATCAGCATCATTCTTTAACCAAAGGATAGGAGTAAATGCATCAACTTTCCCTGATAGATTAGCTATGAACCTTCTCAAATAATTGACCTTGCCAAGGAACTTTTGCATATCTCTCTTGCATGTTGGAGCCTCCACCTTCTGTATAGCCTCTATCTTTTTGGGATTAATCTCTATACCATCTTCATGAATAATGAAACCCAAAACTTGCTAGCTGACACGCCGAAAGCACACTTCAAAGGATTCATTTTCAATCCATACTTTTTCATTCTTTCAAAAGCTAAACTCAAATCGGCCAAGTGAGATTCAAAAGCATCCAATTTGACAACAATATCATCAATATAAACTTCAAGTATGACACCGAGTAAATCATGAAAAATCAAATTCATAGCCCTTTGATATGTGGCGCCAACATTTTTTAATCTGAATGTCATCACTGTCCACTCGAATAAACCAAGGAAACCAGGACATCGGAAAGCCGTTTTGTACATGTCCTCTTCGGCCCTAAAAATTTGATTGTATCCGGCATTACCATCTAGAAAGCTAATAACCTTATGTCCAGAAGCATCATTAATAAGCATATCGGCTATTGGCATAGGGTACTCATATTTGGGTGTAGCCCTATTCAAATCTCTGAAATCAATGCACACCCTCAACTTGCCAGATCCTTTCTTCTCTACCGGGACAATGTTAGAAATCCACTCGGCATACCTGCAAGGTCGAATGAAATTAGCTTCAAGCAGTGGACCGATATCTTCCTTGATCCGGTCATATGTTTTCGGATTAAATTTTCTGGCCGACTGTTTATAAGGTCTAAAACCGGCCTTTATAGACAACCGATGTTCCACTAGCTCTCGGCTTAACCCTGGCATCTCATGATATTCCCATGCAAAGCAACAAACATATTCTTTCAATAGCTCGATTAACTTAGCCTTATAATCGGCTTTCAAATTTTTGTTTATAAATGTCGGTCGAGTGACTGAACCATCTCCAATATCTACCTCTTCTAACGGACCGGCTGATGTAAAACCTTGTCCAAGTTTATCCATGTCATCCAACTCCTCTATAGATTCATACATATCGTTCTCATTGGACCGATACTTTACAAGACATTTTTGTAACCACTCGGAATTAGGATCCATTTAAACATATCATACCTTGGAGCCGATTGCATTCACTCGCTTTAAAGATACGGGCACAAAACCATTCTTGGTTGCGCTGAGAAAATCAAATTCTGACAAGTCACGTCCTGTCAAGCAAGTAGCATTGGGATGTTGCCAATCCACCGATGCATCGGCCAAAGCAATACAGGCTGAGTTATCCGCGTGAATAACTTCCACTTCATCATCAACCCACTGAATCAAAAACTGGTGCATAGTGGATGGCACGCACTGGTTTGCATGAACCCAATCGCGGCCTAGTATGACGTTGTAGTTACCTCGCACCTCAGCAACAAAGAATGCAGTAGCCAAAGTTTTGCTTCCGACTGTAAGCTCCACATACATCACACCTTTGGCTTCAGTTTTCTCTTTGCCTTCAAATCCATTGAGCACCATATTGGTCTTGATCAATTCTTCATCAGGCAAACCCAATCTCTTGAAGACCGAATAGGGCATAAAATTTACCACAGCACCACCATCAACAAGAATCCGAGTGAGCGGCGACCCATTGATATGACCTCTGAGATATAATGGTTTAAGATGTGTTACTGGTTCTTTTGGCTTCTCGAATATTGCGTTTTTAGGGCCAAAATCCAGCTGAGCCACCTCCCCTTCTTCATCTACAGCACAAAACTCAGCAGGTAAGTAGTACACCATATTGATATCCATACCTTCATGAACCGGCATAGACTCATAGTCCAACATATCAGCCTCCTCCTCGAGTGCATCCACCGATTCTGAAATTTGTCCGAGTGAAGGATAAGTAAGAAGTGTCACAGACGATGTCATATCTGTTGCGTCGTCCTCCTTTGGTGATGTAGGTATTGCTGTGATAGATGTAGAAGCTGTTGTATCTTGCATTTGTTTAGGCCTCCACACTTGTTTTGGTGGAACCATGGGTCGAGTGTCATTGAACAACTTATCCCTTTGTTTCTTGGCCTCCTGTTCTGCCATCTCTCGACTCCTTAACCTCTGTAGTTTCCTCTTTTGTGTCTTTGTTAGCCTTTGAGGACACCACTTTGGCTGAGTGTATTTAGGATCTCTCGTCTTTACCTGGCTGGTGCTTGCCTCATGGTCATTAGCCGAGTGCTTTGGCGCGATAGCAAGTATCGGCTCAGTCAGATTGCTATGCACAATCGGCTGCTGTATGGCGAATGTTTAGGTGCCCAAGATAAGTGAGTCGACATCCATTTTCTCCTTGCCTTTTCCCGACTCAACTGCTGCAACACTTGGTGATTTAACACGCCATTCTTTTCGACTTTCCAGATGTATGAAATTTCCACTCGGGCGCACCTTTTTACTCTGATGGAATCCACTCGGATGGATATCACTCGGATGGAATTCAGTCGGATGGAATCTACTCAGCCACATTTTTTCACTCGGATAGCTTCCACCTGGGTGCATTCTCACACTCGGATAATTTCCATCCGGTCGCATGTTTTGACCAGTCGACCGATAGTTACCGATGTTTAGTCGGCCTCTATATGAATAGTCAAGTCGATCCCAAACAGATTGCATATGCTCTTCTGGAAACGGCACCCTTGGTCCACTCGGTTTCATATACTGACTGAACGTATCAGCTGATGGTGACCTTGGTCGCTTCAGATGAGTCGGCCGATTAAAGCTAGAACCGGCCGACTGGTTGGTGTACTTGGACAGCAACATATCAAAAGTTGGCTTGATCCGCTTGCGCTGTACTTTAACTTCATTCCTTTTCCACTTGCCAATTTCTGGACTCTTAGGCTTGACAAATCTCACACGAGCATTTTCTTGCACTTGCAGTTGCCCCCCGAGTGTAGGATTCTTGATGGTGATTTTGATCACTTCCTTGCCATCGGGTTGCTTACCAAGCACAACCTGTCTCCCCAAGACCTTGTTTTCCTCCTTGTCTTTCCTGGGCTCACCAACAATGACATTAGCTTTATTAACAGATTCGGCTACCTCCGGCCGAATGAGTAGCTTCTTCCCCTCCAAATCCATGGTATTCATTGGAAAAGGCTGTTTATCAACTTGCATCTCATAAAAGTTCAATCGTTTGTCATTAATGGCCGATTGTATCTGTCGTCGAAAAACATTGCAATCGTTAGTAGCATGAGAAAAAGAATTATGATACTTGCAATAAGCACGCCGTTTTAGCTCTTCAAACGGCGGTAAAGTATGAGATATTCTAATAATCTTAGCCTGCAGCAAAGCATCAAATATTCTATCACACTTAGTAATGTTAAAAGTAAACTTCATCTCTTCATCATGATTCTTATGAATCGGTTTCAGATCATTGCAAGTAAAGGGTTTGGCCTTAGATGGCCAAACAAATTTAGTAGCAAAAACATCACCCTCATCGTCCGAGTGATCACTATCATATTCCACCATATTCATCTTTGGACGATCAGCTTTGTATCTATGCACTTCTTTGAGATCTTTGCTTCGGCTTTCCTGAGCCAAAGCCCTTTGTAAGACTTGGTTGATATTTAAGAACTCATAACCTTCTAGCTTTTCTCTAATGGGAGTTCTCAAACCACTCAGCACTAGGTCTGCCAAGTCTCTCTCGGTTATCACCAAACTAAAACACCGGTTTTTTGTTTCTCTGAATCTCTTGATGTAATCGGAGACCGATTCATCATGCTTCTCTTTAACTGATGTTAGATGTGATAACTTGAGTTCATTGTCGCCGCTATAAAAGTGATCATAAAATTTCTGCTCTAGCTGTGACCAAACCCAAATGGAACCATGTGGTAAAGAAGATAACCATGAAAATGCAGTACTAGTTAAAGATAAAGGAAACAAACGCACTTTCAACTCACTTAGTGAGCCTGCTTCACCTAGTTGTGCTAAGTATTGACTAACACGCTCCCATGTGGTTTTTGTGCCCTCTCCATTGAATTTAACAAAATCTGGAATCTTATATCTCGGAGGGCACTGGATGGCATCAAAGTACTCGGGGTATGGCTTTTGGTAAATCCGATTTCGAGGTAACTCAACTCCAAAATTCTCTCTAAGCATCTTAGCCATCTCCTCTCTAAGATTAGCTAGACCATCATCCGTAGTGGACAATGAAGCTTGTGGCAGTGATATAGGAAGAGTATGGTTACTAGTTGTAGGTAGGAATTGTGGCATGTATGTCGACCCATAATTTGGTAGTGGTCGAGTGGTTGTAGCTGTAGGTAGAATTTGGTTCGGCATTGCCACCGAACCTGTCATGCTTGTAATAGGATTAATGGGTGTAGCCACAATCTGATTTGTTTGGGTAGGATAATAAGTCATCGGCACGGGAGGCGCCGATGCAATAGGTAAAGTCAGATTAGGGTTTTGCACACTAGCAGCTACACCATTATTACCACTAGACGATTGAGATATATTCTTCTGAGCATTAGTATTTTCTATAAAAGTTTGATAGACTAGATTGTTACCATCAGCAATACGACTTTCAATCTCAGCCCACTGCTCAGGAGAAAAGGCAGTACTTACAGTAGTCTTAACCTGTTCAGTTTGAAGAGGAGGGAACTTGATTTCTTCAATCGGAGTGATGTTGCCTTGGCGATCTTTCTTGAATTTTGCAAGGAACTCCTGCAGGTCCTTCTCCTCGCGCGCCTTCTTGTACTCCTCATAGATTTGGCGATGATCGGCCGATATCTCATCAAGACTAGGCTTAATGATGTTATCGGCGTCTACCTCAGATGGCTTGGGAAGATCGGACATGGTGGATGATGACGATTGATCTTCGTTCCCCAGTGGAGTCGCCAAAAAGTGTGTTGACACACGAACACGTCACGTGTACCCTCGACGCCGGGGGTGATGCACCGCAGCTCACGTCGAAGGAGACCCGACCGACAGCACGATACACAAGACAGTCGACGGGCGCTTTTGCAGACCCGAAACCCCCACACCCCCGGGAGGGACCCCGTCAGGGAGTGCGGCGGCTATGGGCTGCCCTAGGTCGATTCGCTCGCCCCTAGAGCCTCGGGATTCGCTGCTCTCAAACACGAAGAACAGCGAAGAACGAGATAGAAAAACGGTGGAGAGATAAAACGTAGATGCAAAAGTAGTATATTGATTTGTTCGATTGTGTGTTGTTCAATCGGCCGTCACCCCCAACATATATAAGAGGCGGCTGGACTTCCCGTACAAGTAAAGGATTCATCTAGGCTTTCCTTACAAGAAAAATTACATCAATTCACGTCCTAGAGTCCTAATTCTATTCCAACTCGGATTCAGTCTGAATCTGGCCCAAACTCTGTCTTCCTTCTTGCGCGGGCCGCCGGGCTTGCATATGATCTCTGATCGAGATGGCCCAAATATCAAACTTGTGTGCCTCGACGATGCAAACAACTCTCATGTTGATCACTTTTTCAAATAAGGCCATCTTGAATACTTTTTGAGGTCATCTTTATCTTCAAGTCGGACTCGGTCTTGCAGTAGACTGGATTATCCGAGTCTCGTAGTGAATTTGTAGGCTATATATTATCTCTGATTATGATGACTCCAAAATCAAAGTTTACTGTCTTGATGATAGGCACAACTTATGTATTGAACACTTCTTCATCCAAGGTCATTTTGATAAACTTTCGAACACATGTTCAATTTCACTCGGACTTGAGCTCATCCACTCGGATATTAGATACTTTCACTCGGATCGTCCGATTGGACTTTTTCACTCGGAAGACAATCTTTCACTCGGATGACTATATTTCCACTCGGATGACTATATTTCCACTCGGAAGGCACTATCTTATTCACTCGGATGACTATATTTCCACTCGGAAGGCACTATCTTATTCACTCGGATGACTATATTTCCACTCGAAAGGCACTATCTTATCCAATCAGCAAGTTTTCGTCCCGATGGTAATCTTTTCACTCGGAATATTTTCACCTGGACGACAATTTCACTCGGATGATCATATTTTCCCTCGGATGACTATATTTCCACTTGGATAATAATAAGTTCATCCAATTTCACTCGACCGTAAACTTTCACTCGACTGTAAACTTTCACTCAGATGGTAAACTTTTCACTCGGGTTTCCGACTGAAAACATAGCCCGATCTTGATTTGTCTCTCCAGGCCTCATACGGCCTCGGATTGAGACAAATTATATATGAAAATCGATCGGCTCGACGAGACGAAACTTTTCTGTGTTGAAGGTTTTCCGATTCAAGGCCGTATTGATGGCCGAATTACTCGCGCAACCTATCAGACAAGTGTGTGGCACCTCGCGCCATATTTCCGTTGAGGTTCAGTCTGCAGTATATTGCCTCTAACTTTTGCATATGAACTCGGATTGAGATGATTTATATATCAAAATCAATTGCCTTGTCGAGACGAAGACAATTCCTTAAGAGCGCTCCTTCATCCGAGGTCATCTTGAAGACGTGATTGGCCGCAAACCACTCGGAACATTGAACTATGCCACTCGGAGTATAGTTTCGGTCCGTAAGATAAAGTCGAATGAATATAACCGAAACATCTAAGTGGTTCCACTCGGTGAAGTGAATATTTTTATGCTGAAAACTCATTCGCTCGAGACCATCTTCATTGCAATCTGTATCTTGCCAAAATCAGGCGTCAACACCTATGGCCCCTGTGTCTCTTTCCTATTATATTACATCACTTTTATTTACATCGCTTCTCATTTACTATTTTGCAATCTTTACTTTCCAATCTATACAACAAAAATACCAAAAATATTTACTTTACTATCTCTATTAGATCTGACTTTTGCCATTGACCGTGAAGGGATTGACAACCCCTTTATCACGTTGGTTGCAAGGTTCTTGATTGTTCGTGCAGTTACTAGGTGACTTGTGCGTTGTCTCCTACTGGATTGATACCTTGTTTCTCAAAACTGAGGGAAATACTTACACTACTTCGCTGCATCACCCTTTCCTCTTCAAGGGAAAACCAACGCATGCTCAAGAGGTAGCAGTACATCACTAGATAAAGTTTTGACCTCTTCAAACCCAGTTTTATCAATTTTCTCAACAAGATTTTCACCCTCCGAATCATTGGGTTGCCTTCTACCTAAAATTGACTCTTCTCCAGTCCCCTTTTCATCAATATTAATTTTACTAAACAAGGAATCAATAGAAGAAACACCAATCATTTTAAGATCTTCATAACTTTTGTGAAAGAAATCACTAGAAAAAGCTTTTTCTAAAAATTCTCTTTTGGCTCTAAGCATAGAGGTTCTTTTATTACTTTCATCCATAGAAACATAAGGAGCTTTAATTGATTCATCAACCTTAGGCACAAAAATTTTCATCTTGAGATTTTCCACATTATGAGCAATTCTATCAACACTTCTAGACAAATCATCAATCTTACTCAACTTTTCTTCTATGAAAGTGTTGAAAACTTTTTGCATATTGATAAATTCTTTAATATTATTCTCAAGATCAGATATGTTTCTATTATTATTATAAGATTGATTTCCATAGGAATTACCATAATTATTTTAGGAATTACTAGGAAAAGGCCTAGGATTAAAATCACCTCTATAAGCATTGTTGTTGGCATTATTTCGAGAAATAAAATTCACATCTATGGCATCACTATTTTGCTCAATCAAAGTAGACAAAGGCATATCATTAAGATCAATAGGAGAACTTCTACTAGCAACCAATTTCACAAGAGCATCAATTTTTTCACTCAAAGAAGAAATTTCTTCAACCGAATTCACTTTTTTACTAGTAGGAGCTCTTTCGGTATGCCATTGTGAATAATTTGCCATAATGTTATCAAGCAATTTGGTGTCTTCACCCAAAGTAATTTCCATAAAAGTACCACCCACGGCAGAATTTAAGAGATTACGAGAAACAAAATTCAACCCCGCATAATTTTTTTGTATGATCATCCAAAGATTTAACCCATGAGTTGGGAAATTCCTTAGCATCATTTTCATCCTTTCCCCAGATTGTACAACATGCTCATGTTCAAATTGCTTGAAATTCATGATCTGGGTTCTAAGGGAAATAATTTTTGCGGGCGGAAAATACTTAGTGATAAAAGCATCTTTGCACTTATTCCAAGAATTGATACTATTGCGAGGCAAAGAAGAGAACCAATTTTTTGCAGAATCACGCAAAGAAAACGGAAATAGTTTCATCTTGACCACATCTTTTTTATTTTGCATATCGCAAAATTCCATGAAGGTATTAAGATGGGACGCGACATCCTCATTAGGAGTACCGGAAAATTGGTGTTTCATAACAAGATTCAGCAATGCAGTATTAATATCACAAGACTCCGCACTAGTGGTTGGAGGAGCAAGCAGAGTGCCAGTAAAATCATTGTTGCTGGTATTTGAGAAATCACACAACTTGGTGTTCTCTTGAGTCATGGTGACTACACAACAAGATTGCACTCAAAAACAGATCCAGCAAAAAAACGGCGAACCGAAAAGAGAAGCGAATAAAACGGCAAATTTTTGTGAAGTGGGGGGAGAGGAAAACGAGATGCAACTGGCAAATAATGTAAATTGCAAGTTGATGATATTTTTGATTAGGAACCTGGTATATGTTGAAGATCCTCCCCGGCAACAGTGCTAGAAATTCATTTTTATGTCGCTTGAAGCTACGCCAGTATTTCCACAAAGAGGAAGGGATGATGCAGCACAGCAGCGGTAGGTATTTCCCTCAGATTGAAACCAGGTTATCGAACTAGTAGGAGAACCAAGCAACACAACGTAAACAACACCTGCACACAAATAACAACTTCTCGCAACCCGACGTGATAAAGGGGTTGTCAGTCCCTTCCGGGGTACGGCGCCTCAAGATAGGTGTCGGTGTCAAAACCGGCGGATCTCGGGTAGGGGGTCCCAAACTGTGCGTCAAGGCCGGATGGTAACAGGAGACAAGGGACACAATGTTTTTACCCAGGTTCGGGCCCTCTCGATGGAGGTAATACCCTATTCCTGCTTGATTAATATTGATGATATGGGTAGTACAAGAGTAGATCTACCATGACATCAAGGAGGCTAAACCCTAGAAGCTAGCCTATGGTATGATTGTTGTATATGGAGTTGATGTCCTACAGACTACAACGCTCCAGTTTATATAGACATCGGATAGGGATAGGGTTAACAGAGTCGGTTACAATGGTAGGAGATCTTGAATATCCGCATCGCCAAGCTTGTCTTCCACGCCAAGGAAATTCCCATCCGGACACGGGACGAAGTCTTCAATCTTGTATCTTCATAGTCCAAGAGTCCGGCTGAAGGTATAGTCCGGCTACCCGAACACCCCCTAATCCAGGACTCCCTCAGTAGCCCCCGAACCAGGCTTCAATGACGACGAGTCCGACACGCAGATTGTTCGGCATTGCAAGGCGGGTTCTTCTCCAAATCCTGTGTACCTGTAGGAATAATGTCCGATTTTTGTAATGTAGTGCTCCTCGGCTTCCACGCCCAATAATGGCCGTCCTCCACGCGTCAAACGAATGTGAAAAGCCGGGGCATTTTCACATCCACACCCCTAGCTGTATAAACGAGCCGCCTATTTAACGGGATGGGGATTTAGGTCCAAACCACATCTTCTCCTCTCCGCGAGTTATCATCAGAGCGCTTCCAGCAAAGGTCCATTCCAGCATGGCCAACCGTCGCAGCTCCTCCCCTCGCCCCTCCGGTCCCAAACCCGGGGACTGGGAGAGTTGCACCATCCCGCATAGCGAGTTAGTGTCTCTTCAGGCCAAGTGATTTCTCCCTCAGGCATACATGGTCCCGGTCCGAGCCGGTCTCGCCACCTACAATGGCGGAAAACAAGCGGAGAGCACCCCCAATCCTTCTAAAGGAGAGCGGGTGTGCCTCATCCCGTATCTAATAAGGGGACTGGGATTTCCAATTCATCCATTTCTCCGCGGGCTTCTGGAGTTCTACGGCCTCCAGCTGCATAATCTCACGCCCGCCTCCGTATTACATATTGCGGGTTTCGTCGCCCTTTGCGAGCTATTCTTAGGCGTTGACGCTCATTTCGCGCTGTGGAAGAGGTTATTCTGCCTGGTGCCCCGTTCTTAAGAGGGGTCTATATACCAAGTGGGCGGAGCCGAAGTATGGCGCATCGCCGGGACCGGATACCTATCCGGAACCCCAAAGAAGGCGTCCGAGGACTGGCCTTCGGAATGGTTTTACATAGATGACGTCCCGCTACTAGACCCTATCCGGGTTGGTCTCCCTGAGTTCAACAGTGCTCCATTGAAGAAACGCTTGAGCTGGCGTCCGCGGAGCTCTCAGAGAGAAAGCGACAGAGACGTCCCTTACCTGATGGGCCGGATAAGATTGTTGACTCATTCCGGACTAACCATGATTGGAGTCATGGCCGCATGCATTATGCGGGGGTGCAGCCACTTCAATATAGAGGCCACCCCATGTGGGATTTCAACGGGAAGGATGACGCCACCCGTTACGGTCGTAAGGGGCCGGCCTCAGCCGCCGCCCTAGTAAAGATCTTATCCTCTTTGTACAAGGGAGAAAAGGAGGAATTCCTCCGCGTCAACCCACGGGCCGGATTTACTATGTATGATCCTCCAAGTTGGGTAAGTGAACAATTGCGCTTGCCCGTTTGTTTTATACTCCCACGGTTAGATATGTAGTCTAACGACTTCAATGCAGGAACTGCGACAGGAGGTGAAGGATATAAACAGCCGCCCTCCACAGCCCGAGGACCCAGAACGGTCCCTTGATCCGAACTCCAAAGAGGATCTGGACATATCGGTGGAGCTTATCGACGGGGTGTTCCATCAGCTAAGCAAGGACAATACCTTGGCAGCCATTATGGCTGATTACCCAGGGTTAATCCCGGCCTCAGAAACCGGAGTCTCATTCCCTTGAGAGAGATTCCATTCTCACATATTCCGGTGTTTCTGACGACAACCGTGTTTTGCAGTGGAGATTTCCGAGGCGGGAGTCCGAACCTGCGGTGGCTAGCCAACGAGGGGCAACAGGGCCCCGTGGGGCAAAAAGGAATGTAGTCCGGACTGAGATGCCGGCGCAAAGGTATAGCACACCCTCTGTTTCCCTGGTGTTATTCTGTCAGGGCATATTAACGTTCGTGCTATCTTCAGAACGAAGAGACCTCGCCAGACTACATCCGGAGAGGTTGCCAATCGCGCCTCCACCAGCCATGCTCCAACGTCTGGCCAGGAAGCGGAGGCGAGCACAAGGCGCGCACCGGACGCTCCTCCGACAGAGGATGCGAACAGGCTGTCTGCCACAAATTCTGAAGTGGAGAGTGCCATGAACCACAGGCGTCGCTGGACAGTTCTACGCGACGCTTGTTTCTCCCAAGAGGCTTTAGATGCCTTTAATTAGGGAGATGCGTACCTCCGTGCCGCTCAAAATGGTTTAGCCAGAGCCACGGAGCAGTATGTAAAAGACATATGGGTAAGAAAATTTTGGTCAGATATATATATACTAGTAGCCCCCGAGACTTGAAACAGTTAGAGCAACTGATTTAAGGATCATTTAATATGCAGGTTCTTATAGAGAAGAATACTGTACTGTCCCAGGAGCTGGAAAAGTGCAAGGCCCAACTAGAGGCCGCACTAGCCGCAGCAGGGGAGCCCAAAGAGACCCCCTCAGGTAAGATACACTTTGAAAGATTAGTATTGTGCGGTGTGGGTGCAAATCTGACAAATCATATTGCAGATGGCGCCGGACTTGATCCGGAAAAGCAACAACTCTTACGCCGGCTAAAGGCCGGTGAGAGTACGTTGACAAAGGTGAGGCGAGAGAAGAATGATCTTCAGGATGCCAACACCAAGCTGGACGTCGAACTTAAAGATGTTCGTGGCCAGCTGTCGGACTCCACGAAGGAGAATCAGCGGCTTTGACGTGGCGTATTTAGTAAGTGCTTGAACGAACTTTGAAAAAAGAGTTCGGCGAGGAAGTCGACTAACAGAGTAATGTCTGTAGGTATGCTCACAGGTCGTCCTGCAGAGGAGATGCCCGGTTCTACAGGTGACCTTCTTCCCAAACTCTTGCAACAGCACGAGCGAATTCGGCAGGTGATGCGAAGCGTTGCCCAAGCCTTATGGCTTGCCCACTCCATGCCCGAGGGCCTTGGAGAGCTTGCGGAGAAGCTGAAGGGAGCTCGGTGGTGCTTCCGGTTGTGTAAGATATCGGCCTGCTGACAAGGCGCTAGGGAGGCCTGGGCCATGGTGAAGACCCGTTTTACGAAGTCTGATCCAAACCACATGGCCGAGGTCGGACCAGTGGGGCCTGACGGGAAGGAGATCCCTGTAAGCTTAGTATATGGCCAAGTAGAGTTGGCCGCGAAGTATTCCCAGCAGGACTGTAAATTAGACAACCTGTTAGATGGTATAGAAGAGGAATACAATCAGTCAGAATGACTATGTAATTTTGAATTGACATGTGTAATGCCTTCTAGCCGGATTGTAGATCGTTTGTCGTTGCCGACCTTTTCGCTTCAACCTCGGGACCTGACGGTCCGGAGTGTGTCCGAATACCATAGCGGTTATATAAGAACCAGGGTATGCGTGGAGACCAGGCGTAGGGGTCATTAGTGCTTTATCAGACAAGTGCCCAACTAGTTATGTTATATTACATGGTTAGTAAGAAACATCTTCCAGAGAGAATAGTTCCGTTAGGGGTTCCTTTCGCTGGGAGGCATGCCCTAAAGTGCATGTACGGACTGCGTGAAAAGACGCAGAAAAAAGCATCTAGGGGCGCATAAAATGAGTAAAAAGATCATCTTTTATTTCACCGACCGAATATTCCCTTAAGAATGCTAGCTTTCGGCTTCAGTCTGAGGTACACATCCGGCTGACCCGGCAGTAACAATCGCAGAGGTGCTCCCTTTACCGCCTAGCCGAACAATCGGGTACGTAGGGGTAAGCACAGGAGCCAGGCAACCCAGCTTGGCCAAAACTTAAGTCATATCGATGCATATAATGGTGAAGAAAAAGGTACATGCAGAAGTTTGACGCATGTGTTGGGCGTGAAGCCCGTATAAATAAGCTTCTGTTAAAGAAGCCCCCAGGTTTAATGAGCGCGAGTGGCATGTCACTAGATGAGCCTTTAAGGGCTATAAAAGAAAAGAGGGGAAGGAGAGAAATGTAAGACAGAAAAATGCAAAAAATGGACAGAGGAAGGAGACGAACACAGAGTCCGGCGCTAGGCATAGAATCTTCGGAGACGGGTGGCGTTCCACGGGTTCGGCTCGAGTCGGTTATCCGACGCATCTCGCAGGCGGTACGCCCCACCAGTCAGGACTTGGTCGATTATGAATGGACCTTCCCACTTGGGCTTGAGTTTATCCTTTTTCTTATCTGGCAGGCATAGAACTAGTTCGCCAACATTGTAATTTTTTGCCCGTACTTCTCTGCTTGGATATCTTCGGGCCTGCTATTGATAAAATGCGGAACGAGCTTTTGCCACGTCACGCTCCTCCTCCAAGGCGTCCAAGTTGTCCTGCCGATCGAGCTCGGCTTCTCTTTCTTCGTACATGCGCACTCTAGGTGAGTCATGAATTATGTCGCAGGGCAGAGCTGCCTCTGCGCCGTACACCATAAAAAATGGTGTGTATCCGGTGGTGCGATTTGGCGTGGTCCGCAGCCCCCATAGCACGGAGTCGAGCTCCTCTACCCAGTGCGTGTTAGATTCCTTGAGGGACCGCACCAGTCTGGGTTTAATGCTGCTCATGATAAGACCATTTGCGCGTTCGACCTGGTTGTTGGTTTGTGGGTGATAGACGGAAGCATAATCGAGCTTGATGCCCATGTTTTTGCACCAGAGTTTTACCTCGTCGGCGGTAAAGTTTGTATCGTTATCGGTTATGATGCTGTGGGGGACGCCATAACAGTGTACAACCCCGGATATGAAGTCTATCACAAGTCCGGATTCGGCCGTTTTAACAGGCTTGGCTTCTATCCATTTGGTGAACTTATCCACCATGACCAGTAAGTATTTTTTCCTATCGGTCCCACCTTTAAGGGGTCCGACCATGTCAAGCCCCCAGACCGCAAAAGGCCAGGTGATGGGTATAGTTTGGAGTGCGGTGGGTGGCATATGGCTCTGGTTTGCAAAAAGTTGGCAAGCAGCGCATCATTGGACTAGGTCCTGAGCGTCTGCCCGGGCCATCGGCCAATAAAAGCCTGTACGGAAAGCCTTGCTAACAAGGGACCGAGCAGCGGCGTGGTGACCACCGAGTCCGGCATGAATTTCAGCCAGAAGGTTCCGCCCTTCCTCTTCGGAGATGCACCTTTGAAGGACTCCGGTAGTGCTTTTCTTATAAAGCTCTCCCTCATGGACTCTATAGGCTTTAGATCGCCGCACTATGCAGCGGGCCTCGTTTTGGTCCTCTGGGAGTTCCTGCCTAGTAAGGTAGGCTGGGAGTGGTTTTGTCCACGGGGCGATAACCGTCATTATTACGTGGGCTGAAGGTGTAATTTCATTGGCAGAGCCTCCAATTGTGTCAGATTGTTCGGCGTCGAGTGGTGCGGCTGGGTCCGGGCTGTTATTTGCGGGTTCCCCCTCCCATGCTACAGATGGCTTGAACAATCTTTCCAAAAAGATGTTGGGGGGGGGACTGCATCGCGTTTTGCTCCTATGCGTGCCAGGACATCCGCTGCTTGATTGTTTTCTCGGGCTATATGGTGAAACTCCAGCCCTTCGAAACGAGCTGACATTTCTAGGACGGCGTTGCGGTAAGCTGCCATTTTTGGGTCCTTGGTGTCGAAGTCTCCGTTTATTTGGGATATCGCGAGGTTTGAATCCCCGCGTACCTCTAGGCGCTGGATACCCATGGATACTGCTATCCGGAGACCATGTAGGAGGGCCTCATATTCGGCTGCATTGTTGGAATCCGTGTACATGATCTGGAGCACATATTGGACTGTGTCTCCTATGGGGGACGTCAGGACGACGCCAGCCCCCAGTCCGGCCAACATTTTGGACCCGTCGAAATGCATAATCCAGTTTGAATATGTGCCGTACTCTTTAGGGAGCCCGGCCTCCGTCCATTCTGCGACAAAGTCAGCCAAAACTTGCGATTTAATAGCTCGCCGTGGCTTATAGGTTATATCGAACTGGAGAAGCTCGATGGCCCATTTTGCAATCCAGCCCGTTGCATCGCAGTTGTTGATAATATCGTTGAGTGGTACTTCCGAGGCTACTGTTATAGAACACTCTTGAAAGTAGTGTCGTAGCTTCCGGGATGCCATTAATACCGCGTATGCAATCTTTTGATAATGCGGGGACCGTGATTTTCATGGAGTGAGGACAGTGGACATGTAGTAGACCGGCCTTTGAAGGGGGAATTTGTGTCCGTCCATTTCCCGCTCGACAACGAGTACTGCGCTGACAACTTGATGTGTTGCTGCAATGTACAATAACATTGGTTCGCCGATGTTCGGTGCGGCCAGGACTGGGTTTGTTGCCAATATGGCCTTTATTTCATCAAGTCCGGCCGTGGCGGCATCCGTCCACTCGAAGTGTTCGGTGCGCCGAAGGAGGCGATAGAGGGGTAGTGCCTTTTCTCCCAAGCGGGAGATGAAGCGGCTTAAAGCCGCCATGCATCCGGTTAATTTTTGTATTTGTTTGAGGTCCTTTGGGATATCCAATTGTGACAAAGCTCGGATCTTGGCTGGATTTTCTTCATTTCCTCTACCGGATACAATGAAGCCCAAGAGCTTTCCGGCTGGAACGCCGAAGACGCATTTTTCCGGGTTGAGCTTGATGTCATACTTTCGGAGGTTATCGAATGCAAGCCTCAAGTCGTCTACTAGAGATTCGACATGTCTTGATTTGACGACCACATCATCCACATACGCCTCCACTGTTTTGCCGATCTAGTTTGCCAGACATGTCTGGATCATGCGCTGATATGTTGCGCTGGCGTTTTTCAGCCCGAAGGGCATTGTGTTGAAGCAGAATGGGCCGTATGGTGTGATGAATGCTGTTGCGGCTTGGTCTGATTCTGCCATCTTGATTTGATGGTAACCGGAGTATGCGTCGAGGAAACACAACGAATCGTGTCCTGTGGTGGCATCGATAATTTGATCGATATGGGGGAGGGGGAAGGGATCCTTTGGGCAAGCCTTGTTAAGGTCTTTAAAATCGACACACATGCGCCAGGATTTGTCCTTCTTTGGTACCATCACCAGGTTTGCTAGCCAGTCCGGATGTTTTATGTCTCTAATGAATCCGGCCTCCAATAGCTGGGCTAGCTCCTCTCCCATAGCCTGTCTCTTGGGTTCGGAAAAACACCGAAGGGCTTGTTTGACAGGTTTGAATCCTTTTAGGATATTTAAGCTGTGTTCGGCTAGCCTACATGGGATCCCTGGCATGTCTGAAGGGTGCCAGGCGAAAATGTCCCAGCTCTCTCGTAGGAACTCTCGCAGTGCGGCGTCTACATCAGGGTTCAGTCGTGCCCTGATGGAAGCTGTTTTATTGGGGTCCGTTGGATGGACCTGGAATTTGACTATTTCGTCAGCTGGCTTGAAGGATGTGGATTTGGATCTCTTGTCGAGTATCACATCATCCCTGTTAACCATGGAGCGCAGCGCAGTCAGTTCCTCGGCCGCTAAGGCTTCGGATAGTGCCTCAAGGGCTAATGCGGCCGTCTTGTTTTCGGCGCGGAGTGCTATGTCCGGATCACTAGCTAGAGTGATAAGTCCGTTTGGCCCGGGCATCTTAAGCTTCATGTACCCGTAATGGGGTATTGCTTGGAAGATTGTGAATGCTTCCCGCCCTAGTAAAGCGTGATATCCGCTTTTGAACGGGGCCACCTAAAACGTGACTTCTTCGGACCTGTAATTATCCTGCGTGCCGAACACCACATCTAGTGTGATTTTTCCTGTGCAGCGCGCTTCCCGACTGGGGATTATTCCTCTAAAGGTTGTGCTGCTTCGCTCGATGCGGTTCCAGTCTATTTCCATTTTTTGAAGGGTTTCCTCATAAATGAGGTTCAGTCCGCTGCCTCCATCCATGAGCACCTTGGTGAGGCAAAAGCCGTCCACTATGGGACTGAGGACCAATGCGGCTGGTGCTCGGGCTGTTCGGAATCTAGGTCCATCACTTGCGTTGAAGGTAATAGCAGTGTCGCTGCATGGATTTATTGTTGCAACTTGATAGACTTCGGCGAGGCTGCGGAGTGTTCTTTTTCGCATATTGTTTGATGCGAAAGTCTCGAAGACTGTGAGAACGGTACTGGTGTCCTCGGGCTGGCTTTCTGCGGCCTCCAGAATTAAGAGGTCCTCGCCAATTTTGGCCACCTGCCGGAGTATCCAACATGCTCTAAGGCTATGAGTTGGTGTGGCGTCCTCTGTACTGTGAATTCTACAGGGTCTATCAAGCCACCTTTCCAGTACGGTTCCATGCCTTGTAGAGGGTTTTGGCTTTTTGGTGTTTATCCCGGGTGTCCTATGATGATGCACCCTCTTAGTTCGGACGGGATTACTATTCAAGGTTGGATTATCCCAAAATTTTATTTTGGTTTTCCAGGCGCTTTCCATCGCACATTATTTTTGTACTATGGATGCCAAGTCAGCGAAGCGTGTAATATCACGACGACTTATAGAGTTAAGGATTCCCTCGTCCGTGCAATTACTGCAGAAAATTGAGATTGCGTCTCCCTCGCGGCAATCCTTTATCCTGTTCATAACGAGGAGGAATCTGGCCCAGTAATGATGTATTGTTTCCTCGGGCCTCTGCCTGATTTGTGAGAGATCGCTTATGTTCGGGTGGGCGGGTGTCATTGAATCTGAAACCTCACCCAATCCAAGATTCGGAGGGCGAAGAGTTTCCGAACTCTGAAGTTCGGATTCTTGGATGTTGTCCAACAAATCTATCCCGTTGCCTGATCCTAAGCTCAGGTCTTGAGTTACATCCTCCTCTCCGCGGGTATCCGGCTTGGAGGGGTCAGGAATTCAGACGTAGCTAGTCCTTAAAATAGATGAAGGGTCGCCGCACTGCGCCTCTACCACGACAACATGGTGGGTGACTTGGGGAGAGTTAATTTCTCTTAGATCAGGTTTAAGCCCAACCTGGTCGTAATCCGTAGCGACCCCCAGGGCGGCGATGCGATCCAAGAGCTCGTTTACAGAAGAGAGCTCCATTGGATCTAGCTGCTCGACGAGCTCCGAGCTAACGTGTAGGTTGCTTTTGATGACCAGAGAGGTCACCATCGACGCAACAGCCGAACAGGCGGTCATGAGGAAACCACCTAGCCGGAGAGTTTGGCCAACAGCCAAGGCTCCCTTAGCAACGGTGCCGTCTTTAAAGATAGGAGGAGGCATCCTTCCTGATTGCGACGACACAAAGGAACTCTCAATGAAAGCACCAATGTCGGTGTCAAAACCGGCGGATCTCGGGTAGGGGGTCCCGAACTATGCGTCAATGCCGGATGGTAACAAGAGACAAGGGACACGATGTTTTTACCCAGGTTCAGGCCCTCTCGATGGAGGTAATACCCTACTCCTGCTTGATTAATATTGATGATATGGGTAGTACAAGAGTAGATCTACCACGAGATCAAGGAGGCTAAACCCTAGAAGCTAGCCTATGGTATGATTGTTGTATATGGAGTTGATGTCCTACGGACTACAACCCTCAGGTTTATATAGACATCGGATATGGTTAGGGTTACACAGAGTCGGTTACAATGGTAGGAGATCTTGAATATCCGCATCACCAAGCTTGCCTTCCACGCCAAGGAAAGTCCCATCCGGACACGGGACGAAGTCTTCAATCTTGTATCTTCATAGTCCAGGAGTCCGGCTGAAGGTATAGTCCGGCTACCCGAACACCCCCTAATCCAGGACTCCCTCAATAGGAAAACAAACGTGATGGACATTTGTAGTAGATTGATAGATCGAATGCCAAACAAATAAATAAGAATAAATTTGCAGCAAAGTATTTTTGGGTTTTTGGATTAATAGATCTAAAAATAAATGGCAAATAAAATATATCATAAAGGCAAATAATATGACAAAGAGACCGGGGGGCCGTAGGTTTCACTAGTGGCTTCTCTCGAGAAAAATAGCAAAGCGGTGGGTGAACAAATTACTGTTGGGCAATTGATAGAATTTCAAATACTCATGAAGATATCCAGGCAATGATCATTACATAGGCATCACGTCCAAGATTAGTAGACCGACTCCTGCCTGCATCTACTACTATTACTCCACACACCGACCGCTATCCAGCATGCATCTAGTGTATTAAGTTCATGGAGAAGCGGAGTAATGCAATAAGAACAATGACATGATGTACACAAGATCTATCTATGTTGAGATAGAACCCATCGTTTTATCCTTAGTAGCAACGATACATACGTGTCGGTTTCCTTTTTGTCACTGGGATCAAGCACCATAAGATCGAACCCACTACAAAGCACCTCTTCCCATTGCAAGATACATAGACCAAGTTGGCCCAACAAAACCCAAATATCAGAGAAGAAATATGAGGCTATAAGAGGTCATGCATAAAAGAGATCAAAAAACTCAAATACTTTCATGGATATAAAAAGAGAGATCTGATCATAAATTCAAAGTTCATCGATCCCAACAAACACACCGCAAAAGGGTTACATCATATGGATCTCCAAGAGACCATTGTATTGAGAATCAAGAGAGAGAGAGGAAGCCATCTAGCTACTAACTATGGACCTGAAGGTCTACAAAGAAGTACTCACGCATCATCGGAGAGGCACCAATGGAGGTGGTGAACTCCATCCGAGATGGTGTCTAGATTGGATCTGGTGGTTCTGGACTCTGCGGCGGCTGGACGAATATTTCGTCGACTCCCCTAGGGTTCTAGAAATATTGGGGGTATTTATAGAGCAAAGAGGCGGTCCGGGGGGGGGGGCACCCGAGGTGGGCACAACCCACTAGGGCGCACCAAGGCCTCCTGGCGCGCCCTGGTGGGTTGTGCATCCCCCGGGGCACCCCCAGGCACAGCCAGGGCCCGTTGTGTTCCTTTTGGCCCATAAAAATTCTTCATAAAGTTTCGTGGCATTTGGACTCCATTTGGTATTGATTTTCTGCGATGTAAAAACATGGAAAAAACAACAACTGGCACTTGGCACTATGTCAATAGTTCAGTACCAAAAATGATATAAAATGACTATAAAATGATTATAAAACATCCAAGATTGATAATATAACAGCATGGAACAATCAAATATTATACATACGTTGGAGACGTATCAGGGGGTGGCTAATCTTTTCAATGCAAGATGTGTTATTCTCAAGATGAGTGTTTATTCACTTGTCATTGCACTAGAGTACGATGGTAATAGGGATGCCCAGTCCCGAAATGAAAAATAAATTTACTTTATGTTGTCAAATAATAAATTCCTTGGAAAGTGTTGGTATGGATGGCACCCGTGGATATGGCTAGTCGTGGAGTGTGAAACTATGGTGGAAAAAGGAATAAATTTTATTTTATGTTTGGGAAAAAGGAAAGTGTTGGAAATTACTCAGTCGTTTTTGTTGACGGGAAAAGTATGCCTCCCAAAATATTTTTATCCCTCAATTTAAGCTTTGAGCTCTGGCACCTCTACAAATCTCCATTTCCCTTTGCGAAGGGCACATATATTTACTTTTATGCAATTTTTTTGAGTCTCCATCTTCTCTTATAAAGCACCAACTAGGGAGCACTATGATCATACTTGTGCATTGGATGTAGCTAATATTTGACTGTGTTTTCCGAATGGATTAATGATTGAGCATGATGGACTAGGGATAACTTTCTTTAGTGTTCATATTTTGAAAGACATGGTTTCTTATTGATATGCTTGAGTATTGAAGTCTTCATGACAAATTATAGACTATTGCTTTGAATCATTCAAGTCCAAATGTCCATGATACAAAAGAAAGAGTATATGATGAATATGATAGGTAGCATTCCACAACAAAAAAATCCTCTCTCAATTGCTACTTTATCATGATGAGTTTCATGAGAAAGAGTTATTGTTATGATTCTAGAATAAGTGGTTGATATTATCATTGATCAAACTTATGCACTATGCTAGCATTCACACTTCATAAAATTATTTATTTTATCATTTACCTACTTGAGGACAAGTAGGAATTAAGCTTGGGGATACTGATACGTCTCCAATGTATCTATAATTTATGAAGTATTCATGTCGTGTTTACAACAATTTTATATGGTTTTGGTATGATTTGCATGGAACTAACCCAGACTGACGCTGTTTTCAGCAGAATTACTGTGGTGTTGTTTTTTGTGCAAAAATGAAAATTCTCTACATAAGCTGAAACTTTTTGACAATTATTTTGGAACAAAAGAGACCCCGAAGCTTAGTGGGAGGTCCAAAAGAGCCAAGAGGAGGGCATAACCCACCAGGGCGCGCCTGAGGGGCCCGGCTTGCCCCAGTGGGTTGTGCTCACCTCAAGGTTGATCTTAGCATTATTCCAACACCACAAAATCCTATAAATATAGAAACCATCAGAAATAGCCCTGGATCAGAAGTTTCGCCACTGCAAGCCTCTGTAGCCACAAAAAACCAATCTAGACCCCGCTCCGGCACTTCGCCGGAGGGGGAAATCATCACCGGTGGACATCTTCATCATCCTAGCGGCCACCATGATGATGAGGGAGTAGTCCACCCTTAGGGCTGAGGTTTGTACCAGTAGCTATGTGTTTAATCTCTCTCTCTCTCGTGTTCTTGAGATGTCACGATCTTGATGTATCGCGGGCTTTGTTAATATAGTTGGATCATATGGTGTTTTCCCCTCTCTATCTTGTTCTGAATTGAGTTTTATCTTTGGGATTTCATTTTATCAGATTGAATACTTTTGTGGATTCGAGATCACTCGATGTATTTCTTGCTATGAATACTTGTGGTGACAATGGGGTATCATATTGATTAATTTGATATGAGTGTTGGCACTCAACTCACGGATTCCCGAGGTGACATTGGGGTAATATATGCATAGGGGTTGATGCACGTTCTCGTCTTTTGTTTCTCTGATAGAAATCTTGGGGCACTCTATGAGGATCTTTGTGTTGGATTGAGTATTATGAATCTGAATTTGTTTTGGTGTTATTTTAGTACGAACTCTTGATAGATCGATCAGAAAGAATAACTTGTGTTATTTTAGTACAAACTCTTGATAGATCGATCGGAAAGAATAACTTGGTGTTATTTTAGTATGAACTCTTAGATTGATCGATCAGAAAGAATAGCTACAAGCAATTTCTTCTTATGTTCTCCGCCAGATAGGAACTTTGGAGTGACTCTTCATCACACGTTGAGGGATGGTTATATGATCCGATTATATTAGCATTATTGAGAGATTGCACAAGCGAAAGTACGGACCATAGGCGTCATTTGTATCACCATCTCTTCGCCGAACTAGTGCACCTATACAATTTACTATTGCATTTGGTGTGTTGGGGACACAAGAGACTTTTTATTATTTGGTTGCAGGGTTGTTTTAGAGAGACCAGCTTCATCCTACGCCTCCCATAGATTGATAAACCTTAGGTCACCCACTTGAGGGAAATTTGCTACTATCCTACAAAACTCTGTGCTTGGAGGCCCAACACGAGTCTACAAGAACAAGTTGTGTAGTAGACATCAATGATCTTTTATTGCAAGGGAAATAAGCTTTGTACAAACTTGTGATGGTAAAGAAATAAAAGCGATGGACTTCATAATTAAGGTTACTATCACAAGGGGCAATATAAGACGTTCCTTTGCATTAAGCACTTGCACATCAAAAAATTCAAAAGCGCATGACAACCTCTTCTTCCCTTTGGGAAGGGCCTATCTTTTAATTTCCAGCCTTTACTTTTATACATGAGTTAATAAGTATTCATTCTAATTTCAACCTCATATATTCTCTAATGGAAAAGAACCATGTGGTGGGGAAAGATCCAGACACATATATCTAGTCACATATATTTGACCATGAATTATTACTGTTGACAATTATCTCTATGATAAGTAAGTTGGGAGGCGAAACATTAAGCCCCTTTCTTTCTGTGTTCGATGGATGCTATTTGTTCTAAAAATATGCTTTGACTACTAGCAATCATAGAAGACTATATGATAATTGAGTATGTGGAGCTCTTACTTAGACTTTGTTGAAAATAAGTTAAATTGCAATTGTTTGGTGACTAAGAACATAGGTTGTTAAGTTTCAATAGAATGCGTTGTTTAAACCATAACATGTGAATTGATTTCTACATTATCATGATGATTTTTATAAAAAAAGAGTTGTTGTTTGTGATTCTAGAAAAGGTGATTGAAATTATAATTGATCAAACTTATGCTCTATGCTAGCATTCACACTTCATAAATTATTACTTTTATCATTTACCTACTCGAGGACAAGCAGGAATTTGGCTTGAGGATGTTGATATGTCTCCAATGTATCTATAATTTACTAAGTATTCATGCCATGTTTATTATAATTTTATATGGTTTTGGTGCACTTTGATATGACTTTTATATGATTTTTCATGGACTAACATATTAACCTAGTGCCCAGTGTCGGTTGTTGTTTTCTGCTTGTTTTTGGTTTTCCAGAAAATCCATACCAAACGAAGTCCAAAAGCAACGAAACTTTTTAACGATTTGTTTGGAACATAAGAGACGCCAGAAGCTTCGAGGGAGTACCAATAGACCCACAAGGAGGTGACAAGGTATCCCGGCGTGCCCAGGGGGTGGCAGCACTAAGATACCTTCTGCCCCCCCTGTGGCCTCTCTTCGCGTGATTCCAACGCTGAATTTTTTATAAATTTGGAAACTCCATAAAGTTAACCTAGTCCTTCGACTCCGCCGCCGCAAGCCTCTATTCCGAAGAGATCCCATCTGGAGCCCTGTTCTAGCACCCTCCCAGAGGGGGAAACCGTCATCGGATGCCATCTTCATCATCCCAGCGGTCTCCATAACAAGGAGGGAGTAGTTCACCCTTGGGGCTGAGGGTATGTACTAGTAGTTGTGTATTTGATCTCTCTCTCTCTCTAGTGTTCTCAATCCGGCATGATCTTGATGTAACCATGGGCTTTGTTAATATAGTCGGATCATATCTTATTGTGATGAATTGAGTCTTGCTCTTTGAGGTTTTGTTGTGTTGGATTGAATAGTGGATTTGAGATCACTTGACCTATGTCTTGGAAGTGGATGCCCGTGGTGACAATGGGGTATTCTATTGGGTTACTTGATGTATGTTTTGGTATTCAACTTGCGTATTTCTGTGACATTGGGGTAATCTATGCATAGGGGTTGATACACGTTTCATCCTACGTTCTCCAATAGAATTTTTGGAGTGATTCTTTGTCGCACGTTGAGGAATAGTTATATGATTCAATTATGTTAGCACTGTTGAGAGATTGCATTAGTGAAAGTATGAACCCTAGGCCGTGTTTTCAAGCATTGCAATACCGTTTGTGCTTGCAAACTAAGGCATAGCCTAGTGGTGGAAAGGGGCTGATGCCATCCCACCCACCCATGTTCAAGGCATGGTACTTGCAATTTGGGTTTGTTGCACCAATTATACTGTAGGGGCCTCCCTTAGTCTTCATGTCAAAAAATATTGTTTGTGCTCCATTTTATCACTTGCTACCTTGCTGTTTTTATATTTTCATATTATAAAAACCTAATCTACTATCCATACTACACTTGTATCACCATCTCTTCGTTGAACTAGTGCACCTATACAATTTACCATTGTATTTGGTGTGTTGGGGATAGAAGAGATTTCTTATATTTGATTGCAGGGTTGTTTGAGAGAGACCATCTTCATCCTACACCTCCCACGGATTGATAAACTTTAGGTCATCCATGTGAGGGAAATTTGTTACTGTCCTACAAAAATCTCCACTTGGAGGCCCACCATGAGTCTATAAGAATAAATTGTCTAGTAGACATCACTAACCTGCTGCTAATGTTGGGGATATAACCCGCAAAGGATGACCCAACAGCCCGCAAAAACACTCAGAGGTCAAGGGCCGGCTTATTCTTAGAGCTGTCAAAGCCGGTTTAGGTGGCCCAGGCCAGCGAGAGCCGGTTCATCAGAGTCTAAGCTCAGGGTGGAGTTAATTAAAACTTGGAAGACATATAGAAGTTGTAGTTGAGGACTCCTAGAACGGGTAGGACCCGGACATTATTTTACACCAAGGACCCGGCCTATTATGTAAAGGGGGTTCCTAGGTCGTCCAGAAGGAGAAGTTTGAATCTCTCGAGTCATTGGTGAAAAGATAGCACCCTTGTAATCGAGATCATCATCATTAATAGCAATCAAGCAGGAGTAGGCTATTACCTCCTTCATGAGGGGACAAACCTCAGTAAACTCACGCCTCTTGTTTGCGATCAACCCCGTCCAAGCTTTCACCTAGCAGCAACGGCCTCACAACTTAGTTCTCCTATGAGGACATCTGCCATGACAAAACCATGACATGGCCACCACAAGCCTTGGAGGTGCGGCCAGCCCCCTTGGGCGCGCCACTCAGGCTTGTGGTGGCCACATGCACTTCCTCGACTCTGGCTTTGTTCTGTATACTTGTCCTACAAGATAAAAATTCATTATGTAGGACAAGTATGCGGATATAGAAAAGGTCTTAGTTCGATCTTGAGTTATCTCACGATATAGAAAAGGTCTTAGTATGATTAGCTTTGAAAGTGTTTGTTTCATCCCTGTGCTACCGATGTAACCATGCATGAGAGTTTCTATAATAAATATTAGTATGAGTATCTTTTACTTTTCATTGCCATGCATCTCACCCTTGCAAAATAAATATCATATGCTTATCTCATAGGAAGTAGTGACTTCACATGAGGGTGTATAAATAAAATCTATTGGAATCTAACAAACATAGCATAGAAGTTATATTGTCATGGATCCCGATCTTTGTCTACAATATTTGCTAGCCAAAAATGTGCGTACTAAGTAGAAATACTACTTATGCAACCAAAACCTTAAAACTAGTTACTTTCCATGAGTCCACCATATCTAACTATGGGTTGAGTTAGATCCTTCAAGTAATTTGTCTCATGTGCATGCAATAAACATTGCCTAAATATGTATGAACTTTTATTGGAAGGGAAATGAGCTTTGCACGAACTTGTGATGATGGAGTAATAAAAGCGACAAACTACTCATGCTACAAAATTTGCTCTATTTTGCGAGTTTCACTTGTGTCATGTATAACCCTTTTTCATCATGGTAAATACGCTGGTGAAAATTTTCCGCTGTCACCCCCACCGTCACCGAAGCACCGTCATAGACAATAAAACTTTGATCGTACCACTTCTTTTGCAGGCAAGATCACATTTTAGATGACGAACCAAATAATGTTACCGATGGTCATTTTTGTTGATAACCCAGTATGTCACCTATGATAGCACAATCTGCCACCTAAGATCTTTTTCGCAACGATAATTCGTTACCGATGATCAGTCCGGGGGTGACTGGTCAATGATTCTGACAGGTGGGGCCGGTAGTTGCTGATGCAGCTTCTACCATGTGGGTCTGCCGTGGGATTTATCACTGATGGTCCCATCAATAATAACTCGACGTCAGCTTTGGCCAGTCAACACTGCTGACATATGGGCCCAAAAGATGCTGACGTGCCTGCTTACAAGTGGGACCAGACATTGTTGACGACATGCACTTATGTCACAATTGTCGTCGCACGTAGAAAAAAGTTATAATTCATATATTGTTAATTTTGCTAGTGAATTTGTATTTTATTTGTAGTTTCAGAAAAATAGATTCAAAATTTGATTCGCTGGAATATGAGAATTCAAACATTGGCTATAGATCTTCCATTATAAGTGAATCCTGACATTTTACAAGGAGAAGCAAAGGACAATCTCAGCCAAAGGAAAATTAAATTGACTATAAGCATGAGGCAATCGGTGTTTTTCAGACGCTGTCGTGTGCTGACTGCATGGACTTCCTTAATAGGTGACTAAGCATTGCCTCCGTATGTCTTTGCCTTTTTTCAAACATAGTGGATTTCTTCTGCAGATCCATCTTGAAATCTTCAATCTCTTATAGCTGCTTCTTCTTGAGTTCTTTAATTTCTACTATCTAGGCAAAAATCATTTCATTCAGCTCCTCATGAAACATCTCACTTGCCTTTTTGGCACCTGCCTCCTGAGTTGCAATGAGGTGTTCTAGCTCACGAATATGTTCACGAGATGAATTCTTCCCAGAGGAGGATGAGATGCCCATGCTTGAAAGTAACGTGCTTGAGGAGCTCTTTTCCTCAATGATTTCTACATCAGGTATTGCTGGCGTCTCAAGCAGTTTTGATGGTGTATTCTTAATCCCCGATTCATTCTGCAATTTGATTGATGGCACTGTTAGAGTAGTGTTCGATAATTTGAATAATTATGGTCAGACTATACATTTGAAGCCTACAAATTCAGCAGTACTTATGATTTGTTTTTTTGCATCCATAATAAATGTAGGATCTTTCTTTAAAAGAACAACATGTGAAAACATAAAAGCACGTGCAAATCTTAAAAGGGGCAGTGGGGCGAGAGGGGACTGGAGTTGTTAACTGGTAGTGTAGGATTAGGTTTTGGGGTTGACAGGGGGAGTTTACATTGTTTGTTGCTTCGAAGCACATCGGCCATGCTGAACACCGGGGAGAGATCCATTTGGTTGCCACAAGTGGATTGGATCTGGGGAAGAAGAGACATATGAGGAGATGGTGCGAAATAAGTTGTTGAAGGAAATATGCCCTGGAGGCAATAATAAAGTTGTTATTTTATATTTCCTTATTCGTGATAATGGTTTATTATTCATGCTAGAATTGTATTGATTGGAAAATACATGTGTGAATACATAAACAAATACCGTGTCCCTAGTAAGCCTCTACTAGACTAGCTCATTGACAAAAAATGGTTAAGGTTTCCTAACCATAGACATGTGTTGTCATTTGATAATGGGGTCACATCATTAGGAGAATGATGTGATGGACAAGACCCATCTGTTAGCTTAGCATATTGATAGTTCAGTTTATTGCTATTGCTTTCTTAATGTCAAATACATACTCCTTCGACTATGAGATTATGCAACTCCCAGATACCAAAGGAATACCTTGTGTGCTATCAAATGTCACAACATAACTGGTTGACCATAGAGATGCTCTACAGGTATCTCCAAAGGTGTTTGTTGAGTTGGCATAGATCGATATTAGGATTTGTCACTCTGAGTATCGGAGAGGTATCTCTGGGCCCTCTCGGTAATACACATCATAAGAAGCCTTGCAAGAAACTTAGGAGTCAGTTGCAGGATGATGTATTACGGAACAAGTAAAGAGACTTGCTGGTAACGAGATTGAACTAGGTACGAAGATACCGACGATCGAATCTCGGGCAAGTAACATGCCGATGGAGAAAGGGAATTACGTAGGTTGTCATAAGGTTCGACCGATAAAGATCTTTGTAGAATATGTAGGATCCAATATTGGCATCTAGGTTCCGTTATTGGTTATTGACTAGAGAGGTGTCTCGGTCATGTCTACATAGTTATGGAACCCATAGGGTCCGCACACTTAACGTTAGTTGATGATATAGTGTTATATGAGTTATATGATTTGGTGACCGAATGTTGTTCAGAGTCCCGGATGATATCACAGACATGACGAGGAGCTCCGGAATGGTCCGGAGGTAAAGATTGATATATAGGACGATCATATTCGGACACCAGAAGAGTTTCAGAGTGCACCGGTTAGTCATCAGATCACCGGAAGGGGTTCTGGACACTCCCGGTAGGTGTATGGGGCTAATGAGCCAAGGGGGGACATAGCAGCCCACAACGGGGTTGGTGCACCCCTCTCCCTGTTCACTGGCCCTATGGAAGGAAAGGGGAGGGCTAGCACCTCCTGCCTTGCCCTTCTCAAGGGAGAAAGGAAGGGGGGGTGCCACCCTCCCCCGCCTTTCCCTGCTCACCTAATAAGGAAAGGGGGCACGGCTTGGGGAGGACCCCAAGTAGGATTCGGCCTACTTGGGGCACCTCCTTGCAGTCTCCCATCCCCCCACCTATATGTAAGTGTGAGAGGGGTGCCACACATAACCACGACAATCTCTTAGCCGTGTGCGACACCCCCCTCCATAGTTTCGTTGCTCGGTCATATTTTCGTAGTGCTTAGGCGAAGCCCTGCGCAGATAGCATCACCATGCTGTCATGCTACCGGAACTCATCCACTACTTCGAAGTCTTGCTAGATCAAGAAGGCGAGGACGTCACAGAGCTGAACTTGCGCTGTTGCGGAGGTGTCGTATGTTCGGTACTCGATCGGTTGGATCGCGAAGAAGTTCAACTACATCAACCGCGTTACTAAACGCTTCCGCTTACGGTCTACGAGGGTACGTACACACACTCTCCCCTCTCGTTGGTATGCATCTCCATGGATAGATCTTCCGTGTGCCTAGATTTTTTTCCATGCAACATTCCCCAAAAATTGTGGGTTCATTTGGTGAACTGGGAAGAATCTTTATACGATTGGTGGGGGAAAATGAGTGCGGCATTTAAAATAGTTGGGGGGCACAAAAAAAGAGAGGGAACTAAAGTGTGGGCGGAACAGAAATTTCAGGTCTGATGAGAATATTAAAGGAAGGTGGAACCCTTTTTTTAGAAGAGGTTTATTTTCTGTGCCAAGGTCCTTTCAACAAGTTTTCAATGAATCATTCTTTTCCTTGTACATGACAAACCAACAATAATTAAGATTAGATCATATAATACATCTTTGTCCATGTGACATATGAACTGACGTTACCACTTGACTTGTCCTAATGGTTGTTCACTCCCCATTTGAAAATCTAGATGCCACACCCTTTTGTACCTCCTACTAACACTACTTCCATACCCCTAGTGCACTCATGTTCTCCTTGATTCAAACAACTTATTGTAAATGTGTTTCCTTATTCATTGTGGTACTTCCTTTTCATTTTCCATGTACTCATAGCCAGTTGAAAATCAAGATGGTACGCCCTTTTGTACCTACTACTAACACTAGCTCCATACCCCTAGTGCTCACATGTTCACCCTAATTCAAACAACTTATTGTAGATGTGTTTTCTCATTCATTGTGGCATTTTCTTTCATTTTCCATGTACTCATAACCATTTGAAAATCTAGATGGCACGCACTTTTGTACCTCCTACTGACACTACATCCATACCCATAGTGCACACATGTTCTCCTTAATTCAAACAACTTATTGTATATGTGTTTTCTCATACATTGTGGTATTTCCTTTCATTTTCCATGTACTCAGAGCCATTTCAAAATCAAGATGCACACATGTTCTCCTTGATTCAAACAACTTATTGTAGATGTCATTCAATGTGGTATTTCATCATATTTGTGTGTCCTCATAACCATTTCAAGATATATTTTCTATGACCATTTATATTCCCTAGTAACACTACTTCCATACCCTAGTGCACACGTGTTGTCTTGATTAAAACATATCATTGTTGCAACTTTCATATGGCCAAAACCAGTTTTGTTCCTAACCATGGTTCCAAATTTGGGGGTTTTGTATGGGGTATTAATATCGGCTTTTTAAAACATGTATAGAATTCAGAGAAGAAAATGTGAACTCTTTGGGTGTGGTTTGCTTCATAACATGTACATGAATGAACCAATATATGTGTGTAGTGTGCACAAGTAGAAGTAATAAGCATGTTACATTGGCCATGTCCACTTGTCAGATACATCTACCATTCATTGTGATTGCTTGTTGGTTTGAACAGATCATATGTCAATGTGCTCTGCCTATGACTGAATAAATCAAGTGAAAGTCTGCACCTAAAGATCTATTGTTTTATCAGAAAATTCACTTGCAATTTAAAAAATTGGACATGCCTACTTTAGAGCAAATAGATGACAGTTTCATCGCCATGTAAGTTTTTGATAAATTTGGAATGCATTTGCTGCAATTGCTTGTTGATTTGTAGAAACCATATGGATTTATGCTCTGCATATGATTAAAAAAAATAGGTTAAATTTTGGATGGGAACACCAATTCTTTCGTCATAAAGTTCAGTTTCTATTTCAGACAGTGGACATGCCTACTTCAGAACAAACAGATTGCAGTGTGGTTAGCATGTCTATTCTGGATGAATTAGCAACACATTCTATTTTCAGTCTAAAGCACTCGAAGAGATAACACATTCATTCCTCAAACTTTTTCGTCCTGAATCTGAAGATGAAAGGTAAGTACATTATAGAGGAATTTATCCTCTAATCAAAACGTGTCCCCCACTAATACTAGTCCTCGGCATATGCAACTACTTTGATGCGCTACCAGCTTTCATCGCCGTCGCTTCCTCTTCTCGGCGAGCCCGGTCGACGATGTCGCGGATGTCCTCGAGGGCACACCGTTCGTCGGTGTAGAACTATTGCCTTGCTTCGTCAGGGCTGAGGAAGTCTTGCAAGGAGATTTCACAGGACCAACGAAGGACGTGGAGTCCATCTCACGATCAGTTTGATCAATGATGAGGGTCTCTAACGACGCCTCAAAGGCGGCAGATAAATGCAGCTCCTCCTCCACCATCGGAGGTAGCTCCGCCACAATTGCCGGAAGCAAATAGCTAACCACCGGCTCATCGTCTTCGTACTCATAGTCATCTTCCTTCGTCTCCATCTCGTCATGCTCATCATCAATCTCCATCACCGCATGATCCTCCTCCATCAATGCCTCCTCTTACGCAAGCTCGCTTTGCGTGGCTTCGAGCTCCTCCAGAGAAGGACCTTAATGGGACATATGGGGAACAAGGCGGAGAGGGGCTGGGGCATGGAGATGGATGGCTGGATCTCAGGTGATTCCATCTGCCGTTGATATTATTGCAAGTGTTGATTTTCAGATGAACCATGGCCGGGGACTGATATGTGCAGCATTTTCTCAACGAAATGGGCCAGTGCGAGGAGGTTTTATAGGTGATCAGGCGGCAAAAAACAGAAGAAAACGCAGGAAGCAGCTAAACAAGGGAGCAAAGCTTCTAGGTTCGCGGGCGACGTGGCATTGGGTCAGTGACCTGCGGTCAGCCGGGTATGCCATAAAGGATGCGAAGAGGCATCCCATATCAGCAAGGAGCAGCTTCCCTACCCATAGCTCATCCTAATAGAACTCAAAGTTAAGTGTGCTGGGGCTGGACTAGTATGAGGATGGTTGACCGGATGGGAAGTGGCCTCGAGGTTAAATCAATTGATGGGATGGGGCACTGTAAACATTTAAGTGTGCATAGAACCGGTCCTGTGCATGCTTAAATGTATATAGTGATCCATCCTGTCACTTAAATTAACCTGAAGGTCCTTGTTTTTGAAAAAAAATGCAATGGTTTTTTGTTTTTTCAAGATAGGTTAATTAGTGTGAAGAAGGTCTATCACGTTACTTTATGACACATTTACAAAAAAATGTGACATGACTTGGTCAACTTTTAAGTCATGTGTGTCAAATTAACCTCCAACTACCTGTTTTGAAAATTTTGAGAATGATTTTTTGTTAACTTTTCAGTCATGTCTATTAAATTAACCTCCAAGTCATTGTTTTCACAATTTTGAGAATTATTTTTTGTTCTTTCAATACATGTTTACTGGATTTTAGAAATTTTATGGCATTACTTCATGACATGTTTCCAAAATGTGATATGACTTTGGTCAAGTTTTGTAGAATGTATGTGGGATTCTCATAGGTGTCATGGGTCCGATTGACAACCCATATTAGCAAGGTGTATCTTTCCTTTCGGTACCTCATTCTGAAAAGAACTTGAATGTTAAGCGTCTTGTGGCTGGAGCAGTTCGAGGATGAGTGACCGACTGGGAAGTGGCTATACCTCGAGGTTGATTTAATCGATGTTGTAGAGTCATTGTAAACACTGTGTAAATGTTTACAAGGTTCTATCACATCCTTAAAAAATAATTTCAAAGTTCTTGTTTTGGAAATTTTGGGAATGTATTTTAGTTACTTCACTGATTTTCCATGCATGACATTGAAGAAAATGCCCCACAAGTCTGGTCCATTCTGACATTGAAGAAAATGCCCCACTATTTGTTATTTTACATGTATTTTCCTTATCCCTTGATTACAAAATGTATGTTGCATTTTTATCCTAATATTTCCGGACTACAGCTAACAAGTGGGCCCAAACTAGAGAGAGGTCCATGTATAGTCCCATCAGCTTCGCCATCTCGGTTCATCTCCTTCACTAAAAAACCCCACTAGCCGTGTATAGTCCCAAATCTAGTCTCTCGCCCTCTCTCGCCGCCTGTCACTGGCGGGTATCATAGCCGTACTTCACCGCAGCTTCATCTACGCCGACGAGGATTGATGTCATCTTTCCCCTAGATCAAACAAGCTGATAAGGGTAGCCGCTTGTCGCTGACGCTTGATGTGGTAGGGGTAATCTCCTCGCAAAAAAACTAGGTTGTTAGGTTCAATCAGACCAGGTAAGTCTTCATATACGTCTCCATATCCTATGAAAATCACCTTAATCCACTACAAATCACCTCCAACTGTTATTTATGAAATAATCGATGGTTTGGATATGCAGTGTCGGAATTGTTTCGAAACCAGGAATCTCTGTGGTGTCCCCTATGTTCAGAAGGACAAGTACCTCCGCATCACGCTTCCGCAAGGATTCAAAGAACTTACATATGGTTCTTAGATTTAAAGTGTATCGAACATACATGTCATTCAAGTGTTTGGTTAAGTTGTGAAGATTCTCTGCAAGTGAATTTTACCACATAAATGTTGATGGATTTAATGATTAGTTCATAAGAAGGAAGGCAAGCTCATGAGTTCAACATAAATCATGCTTATAATGGGAAGTTTCCAAAAATAGGTAGACCTAACGAAATTTGGTAAAGTACCAACCGTACCCCCTTGGTACCAATTATTGTTACATTCCCCTCTTTAGATGTCAGAAGTAACCTACTTATAATCTGAAAATTTCTTTTATGATTACTAAGATATAGAAAATTCCAGATTTGTATTGCAACACTGGTATTTTCATAATTTTTTTCTGAAACTAACAAATTCATAACCTAATTTGTGATATCCAATGTTCCTAAATTCTAGTAAGCACTGTCATGAATGGTATTTAGCACTCTCATTAACGGTACCGGCTTCATAAACAACCTAAATAATTTTGAGCAATCTCTGAATTTTCTTCAGTGCATCGCCTTCTTTTCAAGAGACGAACTTCTGAAGAAGCTGAGTATAAACAGATATGTCGGGATCACTATACATGTCCACCTACAGACAAGAGAGGGCTTCTGTTTTCTATGCAGGATCTGGAATGAAGAAGATAGGACCTTTTTCGCAGGACGTACTTGGAAAGAATTTACCAAAGTGTACCAGTTGGAAGTAGGTACGGAAATGTCCCTCTGACTAGGTTGAAACCCCAAATGTCACCTCCGGGTGCATTTGAGAACTGATCCAATAACTCATCCGTGTAGATCGACCAATTTTAACTAACAACATTTCATCCGACTACTAACAAATTTTATTTACAAATATTTTCATAGATTATTACGGAGTGGATATTGTAACGAAACATTTTATAGACAACATGGAGGTTACTGAAGGGAGCAGAGTAAGCTGGGAAGAGATATTTTTTGTCGTCGGCTTTGTTGATCAAATTTGGACGCTCTCGGATGGTCACAATGTTGGACCAAGATATCATTTAGGGGTGCACCCGCTGCACACTTTGAACAAGACCAACATTAATGACAAACTCATGGTTAGAATTGTATATACTCTCATTATATTTAGATAGTCCAAATACTTATGTAGATTGCTTAAAGTGTTCAAATTGTGTTATTCCACCAGATACTCCTGCAATGTGTAGTGCCAAAAGATCCGATTCTATCCCAATCACCTGATGAATTCATGATCGGGGCACAATCGAATTTCGAGCGCATAGTAAGGTGGACATCATTACAACATACCATGTAGTGAATTGATGAGAATACAAGATAAAGGCTTACACTCGCCACAAGCTACAACATGAATACAATAGTTCATCAATACATAGAAATCATCATACAGAGGAGCAGGATCCGACTACGGATGAAACCAAACAAAAAGAAGAACCACATCCACCCTACTAATCCCAGGCTCCCCAACCCGGAACCTATCCCTTGATCGAAGAAGAAGTAGAAGAAGAACTCCAAAACAAGCAAGCATCGCTCTCTTCTCAGATCATCGCATTACCTGTACCTGCAACTGTTGTTGTTGTAATCTGTGAGGCACGAGGATGTAACACCCCTAGTGTCATGCTACAGTAATCCATCATGATGATGCTAAGCTACTAAGATTTGCAATAATAATCATGCTAGGATAATATCTCTTTTCAAATTCCTTCTTTGAGTTCTATTCAAAGTCAAAGTGCAAAATGAAGTTGATCAAAACTTGTTGGAAAAATGTTCACCTTTTAGCAAATAATCCAAAACTATTTGTTGTTAAGGAACACAACATCATCATCAACTCTTAATGGGCCTAATGCTTTGAACAGAGCCAAAACAGCCTATTAAAATGCCCTTTTCTTTTTTTAATAAATCCAAAGGGATTCAAAACATTCCCAACATTTTTGTGGCAGTGCACAATACTTCTTTGAATTTGTTTTGGCCAGTGGGATATTTTTGCAAAGTCATTTGTGGCAAAATAAAATGCTAAAGCTGCTAGAAAAAGAAAAAAACAGAAAGCACCCCCCACTGGACCAGGCAGCCCAGCTCATAGGCCAGGCCGGCCCACCTGGCCCATCCGTCTAACCCAGCCCACTCCCCCCATCCCCCCCTGGTCGCCTCCTTCCCCGCGCACTGCTACACCGACCGCGCCCGAACAGTGCCGCGTCCCCTTCGAGCCTACCTCGTCGGCGCCGCCCCGAGGGGATAAGGGTGACGCCTCGGGCTCCCCTTGCCCCTAGACCCCCCCTCATCACTCCCCTGGACCTCCCC